>NW_006296056.1:268881-276659 GCF_000327345.1 Myotis davidii
AGGGCACAACCGCGTGGTAAGCAAGGCACATGGGGCTGTGCAAGCTCTAGGACAATGCCCTGATTTCTTCCCCACACACACAAGCGCCCCGGAAAACCCCATGATGCCTGAGAGCACAAAATCAATGCCAGCGGTTTTCAGGGCTGCTCAGAACGGGGCTGAGGTTTGGCCACAGTTTAAGCACTTTCAAACCTGTTTTCAATTTTGACTCCTAATGACATAAGGGCTTTTTAAATACAAGGGGTCAGGGCAATAGCCTGCTGATCTGTGTGGGACCAGTGCTTCCTTGGCGAGACATATCGCAATGAGGGAAGGAAACTGTAACAAGGCGCCCACCCTCTGCGTGGTGGGGAATGTCCCTATCTGGCTGACCTGGCACCACAGAAGGCTGTGACTTCACTTAGAATCCTCACTAGTGATGTCTTGGTAATGTCCCAATTATCCCCTGCAGTGTTTAATAAGAGTGGTAGGGGTATATATCCCCCACCCCCACCAGCTCTGTACCTGCCGAAACAACAAAAACCAGCATTGGACATTTTACCAGCATAATGATCTGTTCAAGAAACAGCTGAGAAAAAATGAAAAGCAAGGGCAATCCCGAAGCTCATGCAAGGTTATGTGGGTAGCAGGGTGGGAGAGATACCAGGTCTGCACATAGCCTGGGGCAAGCAAGGTCCAGAGGGCTCTGCTCACCCAAAGATATGAGGGAATGGTGGCTGACAGGGGTTCCCAACATCATTGAGACAGAAATTCGGGGGATGAAAAAGACAGGTTTCAGGAAATTTTAGAAATTTTAGAAGTCAAGGGGAGCATGGAAGAAGCACAGGGCTGCAGAGCAGCAGAAGGTGTATTTCCATAGAATCGGGGAGCTGAAAAGGTGCAACAGGTACATTTCCATAGAATGAGGGAGCTGGGAACAGCAAAAGGTCTATATTTACAAAATAAAGGGAAGGAAGCCCTTCATCCAGAAGGAGAGGAAGAAAGCCCAATGGGAATAGGAAAACAATAAGGAAGGAAAGGGGAGAACCTCACAGGTCCCATATGAATTTCAACTTTTGAGCCCAGGAGTTACAATAGTAACCAGTCCAAGGGAATAGTGGCCAATCAGAGGGGATATCAAAGCACCAGGATCTGCAGCCTTTATAAGCCATAGGGAAAAGGAAGTCAGTGGTGGTACCCTCCCCCCCCGCCCCTCCACGTGAGAGTCTGCTCTGTGGGACTCTTCCCCCTCCCTATGTGGGAGTCTGTACTTGTTTTTTAGTGAATCTCCACCTTTGCTATACCATCTTCTGTCCCTGGATTCATTCTTAGACTTCGACGGACAAAGAATCCAGGTTCCAGTCAAAAAATTCCGTTTCATCATCATGACACCACCCCTCCCAGGAGGCCTTCACTAGGCCAGCCCAGACAGTGATGGGAACAGAATGCTCTGAGGACAGCTCAGCCATGGGTCTGGGACCCTGTGATATGGGGCTCTACTTGCTCTTAGTGGGGCTTCTCCAATCAGCTATCCACCAGCTTGCTTTCTCTCCTCCACAGAAATCATGTCTCCTTCGGAGTTTCAAGTGGGGCTGTGCAAGGCCTATAGTGTGTGTGTGTGCGTTGACCCTTTGTATGGTGGGTCTCACATCCATGGATTCCACCAACCACAGATCAAAGATAATTGGAAAATAATGTAGAGTGTTGCTGACTTCTACTAAGCAGTGGGGCCTATGATGGTTGCATCTGTAATGAACATGTACAGACTTTTTCTTCCCTAAACAATTTTGTGTAACAACTATTGACATTGTGTTTACATTGTTTTAGGTAGTATATGTAATGTAGAGATTACTTTAAATATACAGGGGATGTGCATGGGTTATGTGCAAATACTATGCCATTTTATATAAGTGACCTGAGCATCCCCAGATTTTGGTATCTGTGGGGTTCTGGAACCAATCACCCTCAGATAAAGGTGTGTTTTTCGCCCATGTACTGTCTATATGCGAGGGAAGCCTGCAGGTGATGCACCCCACATCCCCTTCTACTTCAGCTGCTTCCATCATGGACTGTTGTCCTCAGGAAAAATGACGGAGCTCTAAGGCTCACGTTCCTTGGGTGTAACAGAGCAGGGCTTTCTACACGGGCAAAATGGCATCGCTGTTCAAACAGACACAGGAGCTCGCCCTCCTGTAGGCACTAGTCAGTGGCTATGAGGAAGGAGGATCACAGAGGAGGGAAGAGCCCCCTGCAGAGGAGCAGGGCTGCATTCCACCCTTGCAGGTGCCGCCTCCTTCCTCCGTTCCACAGGCCAACGCCAAGCTTGCAGTCATGACCACACACACCCTTTCCACCTGGCAGATCAGGCCGGACAGGTGACTGTTATTCTCCGTGCCTGCTCTTACAGGTGTCTGCATTCCTGAGGGCCTTGTCACCGCGGCCTCACTTGCTGCAGGCGGCACCTTTTCCTGTGCTCCAGGTGGGGGTGAAGGGCCTGCCCCACTCAAAAAATGTCTCCAAAGCCTGAATTCGAGCTCAAAATACCCCTGCCGGCTGCCCTGCCCCCAGAGGAAGGACAAGCTGCCGAGGGTGTGGGCTTGTCCTCCCTGCATTTCTGTGGAGGTTCAGAAAGAGGGAAGGAAATTCAGGTGACTTCTGTTGAAGAGGACTGAGGTGTGTTCTACCACGGATTCTGCTCACATTTTTAAAACTTCAGCTGATATTGGAATAAAAAAATAATTCCCTTTCATAGAAATCTGAAGTTCAGGAAACTGCGTGCATGCTTTCTATCAGGTTTGTTCATCTCCTTAGAAGTCGGAGGCCCCGAGGGCCACTCTTCCGTGGTATGTGAGTGTGAGCGTGCGAATAACAACACCTTTATCTTTATCAGACTCATCCTAGAAGTGAGCAGTTACGGAGGCCATACCTTTTGCTGAAGCTGGCAGTGGGATCTACCCAATTAATTTGAGTTGTAGTTTTAGTTTTCCTGCTAATGAGCTCTGTGTCCTTGGGCAAGTTGCTCATCGTTTTCCGGTAGGGGAGGATATTTTTCTGATGAACAACCTCCACATTTGTGATGCATTGTCCATCTGTATCATTGTCACCCTCAATACCCAACAAAGTCGTGCTGGTGAATGTGAACTCCCACTTCTTTACTTCATCTAGACACTTTCATCTGTAAGACATCCACGTTGCCAATTATAGCAATACACCTTTAGTTACCATTGCATCTAAGACAGTCTTAAAACAGGACCTCAATTATATAAGTGGATAAAGTAGTAACAAAGCAAATGTCTAAGAAAAGGAAGAATATAGGTGAAAAATAAGAGTGGTTTTAAGAGGATTACACACGCTAAACACACACACACACATACACAGGCCTGGCCAGTGTGGTTCAGTGGTTGAGTGTCAACCCATGAACAAGAGGTCACGATTTGATTCCCGGGTTTGGGGCTCAATCCCTAGTAGGGGGCATGCAGGAAGCAGTGGATAGACAATTCTCTCTGATCATTGATGTTTCTGTCTCTCTCCCTTTTCCTTCCTCTCTCTGAAATGAATAAAAACAAACAGAAAAAAACACATACACAGAGAATGATTTCTTTTATCAAAGGCATTGTGCCATAAATTAATAAGAGAGAGATAACAAACCAGTTCCTCAGAAAGCCAGGCTGTTTTTATTGTTATGCAAAAATGTCACTTTCTATAAATCCATCAGCAGCGGCTCTTATGTTAAATGCACATTTCTCAAAAAATTTACTTTGATGCCTTCCGAATGGCTACAAGAGAAATATCCAAGCCCACAGCGTGGCATTCCAGGCCCTGCACTGCTCAGTCCAGGTTGCCTCCTGCCTTCCAGCCCACCTCTCACCTCCCTAAACCCGCTGACCCCTCCCCTCTACACTTGAGCTCACCGGCTTTGTTCTACACTCTGAAATCCCCTCCCCCCTTGTGCCCCCCTTGTAGGTCCATCACCTCCTTCTTAACTTTTCTGGGATTTTTAAAAATTAGACTTAAGTTTTGGAGCAATTTTAGGTTCACATCCAACCTGAAAGGAAGGTGCATAGATTTTTTCATATAGCTCCTGCTCCCCACAGACATTCCCATCATCAACATCCACCACCAGATCAGTACACTTCTAACAATCCATGAACCTAAATTGACACATCATCATCACCCAGAGTCCATAGTTTACATTAGGGTTTACTCTTGGTTTTGTCCATTACATAGGTTTGAGTAAATATATAATGACATTTGTTCACCATATGGGATTTTTTTAAAACTCCAAGTGATACTGAACTCCTTCCCCGCCTACTTATTCTATCGGCAAATTGTAAGGCATTGCCTTGTGTATGATCTTCCTTTTACAGCTTTGGCTTATGAATTAAGTCATGCTTGGTTCAGACATCATCGTTTGGGTTGTGCTTTGGGGCAGGGTCTGTCCACTTCAGGGCATCTTCACTTGTCATCTCGGGGGCCAAGTAGTATTTATTCATTTGATTTTATTCTGTCCACATCACCACCTCTACCTCACACCTCCTGTTTGTTGTTTCTCCTATATGTAATTTTGTCACACTTGGGCCATACAGATTTTAAACTTTTTGTTTCCACATTATACTACATAGATAGATTCTCCAATATGGCAATATGGTGGTCACTAGCCAAGGTGGCTATTTAATTTTAAATAAATTAAAATTGAGGTAAATTAAAAATTTCCTTTCTCATTAGGACTAGCAACATTTCATATGCTCAGTGGCTAATGGCTACCACATTGGTCAACACTGATTATAGAACAACCCCATCCTTACAAAAGTATCTACTGGACAACACTGCCATATACTTAAAGGTCAACAGATATCATAATTTTTAAAGATGGAAAACAGGTCATTGCCCTATACAATGAATTTTAATATACTCGCTTCCCTTTTTAATGTTCCATAGTCAACATATTGCCTTATAGCAAAATTTTCTGGTTAGAAAGCAAACATTCACTTTTTTAAATCCTTCTTATTTGTTAACTAAACAAAGCATGTTAAAATCTAAACAGTATTTATGCATTAAGTTCATACTTTGAAACAGATGAAAATTGTCTCCTAAAAAAGGGAAGACCAAGTAAGAGCAGAGATCATGGACAATATCTCTTGGTTTTTGGGGGTTGAAGAAGAAAGTTCTAGACATGTTTATTATCAATTTGTAATTATTTAACTTCTGCTTTAACAGAGGAGTGGAAAGTTCTTTCTTTAAAAAAAAGTGTAATTCACTTCAAGTTCAAAACTATACCAAACAGAAACAGCTGTGTCCATATGTTGCTTAAAAATTATTTTCTAAATAGTGACACTAAAATTAAACTTTATGTTAAAAAGAACCCTACAACTGACTGAGGTCACCATGGGCTTCCTCTCTGCAGAAATGCCAGAAAGGCCCCTGGCGTGGGGAATGTGAGCATATTGCTTGTTAAAATGAGTTGTTGGTTGCAGTTGCCAGTGCAAAGCAGTGAGTGTATATGCACTAATGGAGACTCTTATTGACAGCAGTGTCAGCTGGACGATATTTCCCGGTAATAGTGAGGAAATAAGTATCTTTCTAAAAATTACCTTGCATTTTCTTCACATTTGACATCTCAAAGTTAGGAGATTGGGGTCATCTTTCGGATATATTTTTTCTTGAATAAAATTAAAGTTGATTTCCTCAGGCTTTGTGATGAATGCGGTACTTGTAAATATCAACTGGCTTTAGTAAACAATGGTAAAATTTGTTCTAGTAGAATGGATTCTTAATCTTGATCATTTCTACTCCAGTCTCCAAAATGCTTTTCCCCAAGTCTTATATAAATAAGCAGTTTTTAATTTAGCAGAAAAGTGCACACGACACGTGACATTCTACCCATTAGTTTTCACATTAGTGGCTCCGGCAGCCATTTTATTTTCTGTAGTTAGGCAGAAGTTCTGTGAGGTCCAACAGACCTAGAGATTACATCACATGTGGTTACTTAATGGATGATAATTTGTAGGATTTGCAGAGCAAGATCTTCACATGAATATTCAAGTTCAGCCCTTTTTTTTTTTCTTTTTTCTTTTAATTACCAGGAAGGGACTTTATATTTCCAGACATATTTAAGCTTATCTGTGCAGTATGTAAGTTGGCTTCTCATAGAATTTTTCAAATCGGCATCAAGCAATTGATTTTTCAGTAGAAAAACAAGGAGAGAAACAGAAACATGGAAATCTGGTATCATATGAAAACAGCTAAAATAAAGAAGAATTAGCAAAGAAAATATACTGATAACACCTAGCTCTATTAGGACAGGACCTTCTTTTCAAGGAGAAATCTATAATAATAAAAGCATAATATGCTAATTAGACCAGACGACCTTCCAGACGAGAGAAGCCCAGGTGCCTGGTTCCAGAGAGAAGCCAGTGCCAGCAGCCTGGAGAAGGAAGGCCTATGATTGCCCAAATTTCGTGCATCAGGCCTCTAGTATTTAATAAGGAGTCAACTTTGCTGAGACAAAATACTTATTTGTTCACTTTAAATCACGGTGATTTTGCAGTTTATGAACGGATAATCTCAAAGTTTATTAATGAGTTACTTGTTTGAAAGTCAGAATTTATTTTCTCATGTTATTAACTGTGGATGTATTCCCAGATTAGCCAATAAAATCCTGTTTATTCCATAGTATAGCAAGGCTATAGTCCCAGCTGCTGTCCAGTGAGCCAGATTCCTGTGAGTGCACAGTTCCCTGAGCTCCAAAGCCAGCAGTGGGCCGGCCAGTGAGATGAGGCACCAGATGGAAGTGCTAGAAGGCAGGCAGCTCTCCAAGCATTCATGGAACCAGATCTTAGGAGCAGCCGGTGGGAAGGTGGGATGGTATAAGGCCCCCTGATGGGGCTCGGTTGGTGGCAGGGACTTTCAGAGTGGGAGGGCCAGCTGTGGGGCATCCAGCTGTAGTGAATGGGGTGGACCTTGATTGCAGGAGTGGCCCTGGACAGAAGGTATGTGGGGGCTGTTGTTCTAGGCTGGGGTGGGGGCAGGGAGAAGGGATGTAGGGAGAACTGCAGCGATGTTTGAATGTTCCACATCATTTCTAAGTCAAATGTCCTGCAGAGCCCTTTCATATCGAGGCTGACTTTCTCTACTGAACCATGAAGGGCTGGGGTCAATAATCACTGAGTTGTGTTAGGATTCTGGGGCTCCCTGCTTATAAGGATGTTTCATCCCTGCCTTTGAGCATCAATTTCTTGATTCAAAAACTAGACATAATACTTATTGTCTGATGTATACCTCACAGGAATCCTGTGAAGACTTAAAAAAATTTTTTTAAATATTTAAAATAATGTATGGAGCTTATGTGAACACCAACGTGTTTAAGGGGCAATTATATAACATCTAGGTAATAAATGTGGGACGACACCAGTTCACTAACTGCTCTGCTGTGTACGTCTGCATGTTGGTTCTCAGGTGGCTCCAGATTCCCAAAGATGGGATAAAGGTGAGTCAGGAGATCCAGATGTTTTAACAGAGAATTTTGTTTGAACTGTCCATTCCCAAGTGTGTAGCTGGTGGGTAGGAAGGGATGATGCGGCAGCCTGGGGAGATGCTGGAATAACTCCGAGGGAAGCACTGCCAGGGGGTGTTCCGACCTGTTCCTGAGGGAGAATGGAAACACGGGTGATGAACTCTTGGTCAAGGCCTCCACCTGATCGAGACAAACCCTGGGGGTCACCTGAGCGCAGGGCGGCACAGAGCCCTCCGTCACCCCGCTGCCCTCCCTCCTCCGGCCTCCCCGGCGTCCTGCCTGCCAC
>NW_006296056.1:276880-277316 GCF_000327345.1 Myotis davidii
AGGAAAACAGGTATGAGTGTTCAAGTCCTGGCAGGAAGCCCCATTAGTCATGTTATCATAAAGGGGGCAGCACCCGCCTCTCAGTTAGTCAGAGCAACAGGTAAATAAAGAAGTCGGTGTCTAAGGGGTTGCGCCGCCCAGAGTGGCGAGCTGTGTCATTCTATTTCCAAAACAAATGCTCCCGCAGGTCTGGCTTTAATGATTTCCTTGCGTGAAGTGAGCACTTGAGGCAGAGTGTTTAGACAGGCCGGCTGTGGTATTTACTGCCTTCTGCAAGTCACGGGCTTCCCTGGGAAGAGGGGGCCCCTCCAAACCTCCTTTCTCTCCACTCCCTCTCCTCCCTCCCCTGCCTCCACTTCCCCTGCAAAGAGCATGCCCCTGAACAGGAGAGAGCAGTGTGGTAGATGCTGGTGTCTACACGCGCCCCCCCCCCCCC
>NW_006296056.1:277333-287331 GCF_000327345.1 Myotis davidii
GCCCTCTCCCTACCCTCACCACCCCCCATACACACACACAAAGACTTGGAAGGGTCAGGAAAAGAAGAAAATGAACATATTTGTTAGACAATTAAAGCAAAATCTTTGTCATATGTAAATGATCAAGCATATTCTACTCCTGTTGCTAGAACAGTTCTGGAATAATGATCATTCCTTGCCATAATCTAGTTTATTTAACATCTATATGATGCCCAGAGGACATTGACAACATGTGTAGAAATGACGCCCCAGGCTTTAATGCGTTTAATTTTCTTTACAGTGCAGGCTTTTGGTTTTCTAGGTGATAGTGGACAAGATGCCATGTCTGCACATTTCCATGAAGCTCTCTGAGACCACGGGGCCTGAAGGGAGCTCCATGAGATGGACATTTGAATTATGTGAGCCAGATAATTTTGTCAAACTTCCCACAACAGATATGGACTGGGTAGGATCATGAACTGCAGGCTTGTCAGAGAAGGAGATCCTAAGGTTCAGACTGTTATAATGAAACAGGCCATTTTCTAACCTCATAAACGTTTCATTTCTCATGGGGGCAAATGAAAACACAGTATTTGCAAATGTCTGACATGGTGGCCATATCTCTTAGTCTTTTGATGGACAGAAGATGAGGACTGTATGCATTTAGAAATGTGCTTGATTTTTATTGCTTTCTTCATAACTGTTTTTTTTTTTCTGGGTAAGTCTTCCTACACTGAAGGCATTAATAAACACATAAAGAAGCACATGGGGTTGACTTCAGGTGGAATTTGCTTCATTTGGTAGACCAGTCTTGCAGCTCAGAGTCCAGGTCCAATCAGAGATCGTCATGGAGGTGGGGAAGAAACTCTCTCATTTTTAAAAATATATTTTTACTGATTTCAGAGAGGAAGGGAGAGGCAGAGAGAGATAGAAACATCAGTGATAAGAGAGAATCATTGATTGACTGCCTCCTGCAACCCCACACTGGGGATTGAGCCCACAACCCAGGGGTGTGCCCTGACTGGGAATCAAACCATGACCTCCTGGTTCATAGGTGAATGCTCAACCATTGAGCCACACTGGCTGGGCAGCCTTTCTTTTGATATGTGTTTGATAAGGAGAATATATGTCAGAAAATCTCTTTATAAGATTTTCTTTTATTTTTGGTTATAGAAATTATTACATACTCATTGTCTATAAAATGTGCTTTAAAGTAATGGTACTATAACTAATATTTCTACCACTTGCCTCTCACTGTTTTGACATGTTTCTGGGACTCTCTACTATCTTTTCCTTAGTGACTAAGAGACCTTTGAACTGTGTATGACCACCCCAATGCAGATAATTTACAAATTTTCATTTGCAGTTTCACAGATTCTCCCTGTTATAATCTCCTATCTTCTTGGAAGCAATTTTGATATCTCCACTGCCATGGCCATGTTTAATTTTAATTTCTAAGTGTTCAAAACTAAGTTCGGGGGATTCTGGTCCAGAGAGAGGACATTGACTCATCTCTGCTAATGTCCACAAGTTCAACTATAACGCTGGAAACAACACAATCTCAGGAGAATTCTAAAGTTGAAAGAGGGAAGCAGAGTGGTCTGAACCCAGAACTCCAAGAGCCCCACCCAACAGATAAAGGTCAAGGTGTGCTCATTTCTCCCTACAAATAGAAGGTCAGCCCGCAGCAAAACAGGTGTGTCAGTGCAGAGCCCTGCAAACACCAAGAACCCAGAAGATGGGATTTCCTTCCCTCTAGACCTGAGGCGGCCTCCTGACCTAGAGGGAGCCAACACAAGCATGTCCCCAGAGAATGGAGATCCCCCTTCCCATCCTAGAAACATGGGACTAGTGGATCCCCTACAACAGGTGCCCAGAACCATAAACTCTCTTCCAGCCCAAAGGCAGAATTCTTCCTACCACCTGCAGCTGGGCAGCCAGCAAGCAACAGATTTAGCCACAGCAAGCAGCCACTTACCCAGGGAAATGCTGCCAATCAGGTAGAATCTGAGACTTCCCTCCCTCCCTTAAGAGCAACGGACAGCCAGGCAGCAGCAGTGGAGCCCTAATGCCACAGTAAGCCCTGGCCTGGAAAGGGTTCTTTGCCCCATCCCCATTCAGAGGCCCCGTGCTTCTTGGCCTCGTGGGCTCCTTCTGCACCCTCAGCTAGGATCAGCAGGGATCAGGGGAGTAGCAGTAGTCTCAGAGAAGGGGGCCTTAACAATGTAGGCTTCAAAGGGGAATTATGCTACTCATGATAAAGTCAGAATTGCGTGACTAAAGAAGAACATGGAGGATGGGGGCAGCCTTCGGTCATTGCTGCAATGTAAAAAAGAGATAAGCCAGATGCTGAAGGACAAGATAGGCCTGTCGGTAAGTTGGTGAGCACAAGAATCAAGTTACTTACCAAAGGAATCAATGCTTATAACATGATTGAAATGAAAAACTGTTAGAAATGGAGGACTCTATGAATTTTGCTTCATGACTTTGAGGCTCTATTGTTTGGTGCATATATATTTTGGATCATTATATGATACAGAGAATTGATCCTTTTGCCAGTATATACGTTTTCTAGGGCTGGTGGCTTCAAAGAACCGAAGTGTATTCTTTCAAAGTCTGGGCGTTGGTCTGAAATCAAAGTATTGCTGGGGCCATGCTCCCGCTGAAGGCTTTCAGAAAGCATCCTTTCCCGCTTCCCTCCCAGCTTCCAGTGGTTGCCAGCAGTACTTCAGTGGTTCCTAAGAGTTGGAAGTCCTTGACTTGTACATTCATCACTCCAGTCTTTGCCTATGTTGTCACATGGCATTCTTCCTGTATGTCTGTTGCCTAAATTTCCCTCTTCTTTTTTCCTTACAAGGACATCATTCATATTGGATTAGATCCTACCTAATCCAGAAAGACCACATCTTAACTTGATTACACCTGTAAAGACCTGTATTCCCAAATAAGGTCACATTCACAGGTACCAGGCATTAGGACTTGAACATATCTTTTTGTGTTGGGAGGCGGTGTCCCAATTCAACCCACAATAAGCCTCTAGTAATTTTCTTTTTCCCCTGAATATATTTTATTAGATATGAATATAGCCACTCTTTCTCTCTTGTATTACCAATGTTGCATGGCATACCTCTTCCCATCCTTTAATTTTCAACTAGGTCATTGTATTTGAAACTAATTTCAAATACACTTCTTGGGGGTGAGCTTACAACAATGAAAGCTTACTCATCACTCACAGGACATTGTGGATGTGGGACAGTGGCAGTACTGCTCCATAGGTCTTTTTCATTGGGTTCGGACTACTAATAGGGACATGTTGTTATTTGAAATAGAGAAAGGCCCAGAACTAGAAACAACAGTGGCTTTCAAAGCCTCTGCTGGGAATAGCACACACCACTGCTATTAATGTTCCATTGGCCAGTGCAAGTCATGTGTCTAAGCAGCAACAAGGGCTCTTTCTCATTCATGTCCACGTTCTTGTTGGCCCCAGGTCAGCTGTGGCTCACCTCCCTATGCCCTCTTCATCCTGGGATACAGGCGGAAGGAGCGGCACTAACTGAAACCTGCAGCAGACCGCTACCTGGCCTTTGGTTTCTGCTTTCAAACTGAAATCCAGTGGAAATAAGAGCTTCAAATCTTTCTCCCCTGGACACTACCATTCAGATTTTGGGAGTAATTCCAGACTTCTCAAGAAAAGGAGGCAGACAGCTACCCCATGCAGTGTGTGTATGTACCATGTGAGCAATAGTGTCGTACGCTTAGTGTTTAAAGCAAAACTTTTCTTTATTGGGGAGCTTTGCTGGATTCTCTGGGGCATCCTTCTCTAGGTATCTCTCTCCTGCTATTCCCTTGATATAAATACATCTCTGTTTTAGTGAGTGGCTTAATCTTTCGACAGCGCCACAGGAACCTAGTAATTCATCTCTAGGTTTTTCCTGCAGGGGTCCTATTAACTCTGCAGGCAGCCCTCTTGCACAGAAATGATGATGGCCCAGGCTAGCTACCTCACTTGCAGAGCCTTCACCTGCTCAGTGGAAAATACTCTGACTTATTATTTGCCCTAATAAGTCCTGGGCTCATGAGGGGAATTTTTGTAGATAGCATATGGTTGGATAATTTTATTTTATGCTTTCCTGCTAATTTCTGTCTTTTGATTGGAATGTTTAAAACCATTGAAGTTATTAATATGTTGGGGCTCACATGTTCCATTTCATTATTTGTTTTCTATCTTTTATTTCCTTTTTCTCATTCCTTGGTTTCTATTTTTGGGTGTTTTGTTTTTGTTTTTGTGTTTTTGCTTTTTTTATGGATTACATAAACACTTAGGATTCAAAAAAATGTTAGTGTATCACACATTACATTTAAATTAATGGCTGTTACCTTACACATAATATATATCATATCTACTGGTATTGACCTTTTATGACTCCAAGTGAAGTACTGGAACCATACTACCATTTAGGTACCGTTCATTACCTTCTCAACTTAAAGCAAAGCAAAACAAAACAAAACCAATTATCTTAAGCATTTCTTACATATACACACTTACTACCACATCAGATGGTTTTATATATTTTGTTTTAACCATCATATATGATTTAGGAAATTCATCAGAAGAAAATTTATTGTGTTATATTTATTTCTATTTTTCCTCATTCTAATGGTTTTCTTTCCTTTCTGAAGTTTTGAGTGGTCTGATATTTCATTGTTGCTTAGAGAACTTCTTATATGTATTTTTTCAAGGGCCAGTTTGCTACCATCAAGTGCTCTTAGTTTTTGCTGTTTTTAGAGAATACCTTTATTTCCCCTTCATTCTTGAAAGGTATTTTCACTCAATATTTACTTAATGGTTCACATTTTTTTTCTTTTTTCTAATACTTAAAAAATGTTGTGCAACTTCTTGGAAAGTTTTCATTTATTATTTCTTTGCAACTCTTTTAGCTTCGCTCTCTTTTCATCTCCTTTTGGGACTCTGATAATGTGATTGTTGGGCCTTTGGTTATATTCTCTCTGGTTTCTAAGACTCTCTTCATTTTTTTTTCTATTTTTGTTGTTGTTATTTGTTTAGATGGACAAATGCTTTTGCTTGCTCATTAAGTTCAGTGATTCTGTCCTTTGTCATCTTCATGCTGCTATTGAGTTCATCCAGTGTTTTATTTTTGTATTTTTTTAGGTTTATAATTGCCATTTGGTTCTTTCTTATAACTTCTCCTTTGCTTCTATAATTTCTATTTTTCATTCATTTAAAAAGAATTTGAAATTACATGTTAAAGCAGTTTTATGATGACTACTTTAAAACTCTTGTCAGATAATCCCAACATCTGATTTAACTTTGTATTGGGAATCTGTTGATTATCTTTTTTTATTCAGTTTGTGATTTTTCTTGGTTCTTTGTGTACCAGATGAATTTTGATTGTATCCTGAATTTTCTGTTTATTATATTAGGAGTCTCTGAGACCTATTCAAGTCCTCCATTTTAATAGGCAGTCACCTGTCTAGGCTAACTGGCAGGTCCTCGGTAATTTCGCGGGCTGTGGCTCCAATGACAATTTAAACTCAAAGTCCTTGTGATGTTATTTGGTCTGGTTGGTTTGTCTGGTGCTACTGGTGCTCTGCTGATACCTGTGATGCTGGCTATAGGTGTAGAAGGAGACCCCCCATACCAGGAACATGGACCCATTAATGGGGAAGGGGTCTGAGGTCCTCAGGGTGACCAGGAAAAGGCGGATGTGGAATGCCAATCACTTACTTCAGATCACATCCTTAAATCTCCTTGGGGCCAGGTGGGGTTAGAGGCTTAAATGGTTGCTAGATCCTGTAGATGTTACCCTGGTAGGGAGTGAAAGATCAGCTTCCTGCTCAGTCCTGTTGACACTAACCCAGGGGAATTTGAGTACCGTAGGACAGGAAGGAGTGTGAAAGTACAAATCCCCTTTTGGCCGGCTGAAAATGTAGAAATAGAGAAGGAGAAAGGGATGTGGTTTTCTATTGGTGTTTGCCTACAGTAGAGGACATATTATCAAAAAGATTTTTGTTGTTAGGCTACCCTTTTCCTGGTTCATTGGCCAAAAGAAATAGAATTTCCTGGAATTCTTTTTGTGCTGATAGTGGTTCTGGATTGGAGGCTTCTACAGCACCCTATTGAAAATATAGGGAGGGAAACAAGAAAACCCAGGGAACTCCCTGCCATGTTATTCTTCAAGTCCTGAGCTTCCTCTATATCTCCCTTCCTCTTTACCTTTCAGAATCTCCACATGCTTGTTTTTGTGCTATGGCCAAAGTTTTTTAGTTGTAAGATGGAGGGCCTGGTAGGAGCATGACTATTGAGTCTTGGATGGACTGGTAGTCACCCTGAGCTTATTTTGGGAGTCCTGGTTTACTTTTGATAATTTCCTGTTCTGATATCCTGTTGACATGTCATTCCATCAGGTAAGCCATACAATGGAACCTAACTCTGGAAAGTTTTGTAATTCTGTCAGATCTATAATTGAATGGGGGATTGGTATGGGGAAATTATTTGTCCAACCGTCTTTACGTTGGTAAAATACATGCTTCCTTTTTGTAAAGTGCCAATTGAAGATGAGATTTCATAAGCCAAGGTAAACAAAATCCCAACCACAGAATGAAAAGCTCATGCAAACCGAGATTATAATAGTTTTACGGACAATTTGAAGCTGGCAAAATGCTAGAATGAAGATTAATAGGAAACAGGGACTTTAGGCTTTGTGACTTCACTCAACTCACATTTTGTTGAGTTGAGTAAAGGAAAAAATTTACATTTTGCTCTTTGGTATTAATTTGTCTAACTGAATACAGCAGTTCCAAGACATTTAAGGACATAGCAAGAACAAGAGGGACATTTACAAATAATCCATCTTATTAAACTTTGCAGTGCTTAGACACACATGCAAAATAGTGAAATACCTGAGAACATAGTGCTAGTATCCTTAATCTAGCTACTACCTCCTTTTAGGAGTCAATAGTCAATAGTCAATAGCCTTTTCTAGATTGAGTGCTGTTAATCTCATAGGAATTCCCGTTACTGTGAGAAACAGGCAGTAGTAGCCCACATATTTCTCTCCATTAAAGAAAAAGAAGATGCCGAAACCGGTTTGGCTCAGTGGATAGAGAGTCGGCCTGCGGACTGAAAGGTCCCAGGTTCGATTCCGGTCAAGGGCATGTACTGGGTTGCGGGCACATCTCCAGTGGGAGATGTGCAGGAGGCGGCTGATCGATGTTTCTCTCTCATTGATGTTTCTAACTCTCTGTCTCTCTCCCTTCCTCTCTGTGAAAAATCAATAAAATATATTTTTTAAAAAAAAGAAAAAGAAGATAATAATGTTGTAACAAAATGATGCACATTAGGTTTGTTGAGAACTTTCTCACCTGCTTCCACTTTTCAGCAAGTTTTTCCATTAAGTTATTTAGTGACATTCTGCTTAGTTTAGATCTAGCACAATCTAGAAAGATAAAGTTCTAACATAGCCTGCTACTTTAAAGAGAATGATTAAGGATGAATAACCTGGACATCATAATTTAAACCAAACTCAAGCTTTCACTGGGAACCGTAGGTATAGCATCACCTCTGCTTAAAATTTTATTTTCCACATTATTTTTTATATGTTTAAAAGGATGCTAACCTTATATTCACTATTGGTAGCATTCAAAGTCTATTAAACCTTAAAACCTAATACAGGCAAGTAATTAATAACATTTTGGCAACATTATCAATATGGCTTTAATAGTTTAGCATCTAATCAAGATAGTTAACGTGTTTACAATGGAATACTATGCAGCCATTAAAAGCAGGAACTCTTACCCTTTTGTAATAGTATGATGAACCTGGAGATTATTATGCTAAGTGAAAGAGCAAGGCAGAGAAACACAAATACCATATGATCTCATTTATATGTAGAATCTAATGAACAAAATAAATTGATGAACAAAATAGAAACAGAGGCATGGACACATGGAACAGACTGACAGCTGTCAGAGGGAAGAGGGAAGGTGGAGAATTAAAGAAGGTGAAGGGATTAACCAAAGAACATATATGCATAACCGCATAACCCATAGACACAGACAACAGTGGGGTGATGACCAGAGGGAATGGGTGGGTGTGGTGGGGCTGGGTGGAGGTGGGTAGATGAAAGGGAATGGGAACATCTGTAATAATGTCTTTACATTTCTAGTGTGTGGTTTCTATACCTAGGATGTAAGTTCCATGAGAGTAGCAATAGCATGTATCTTTTGCTGCCCTATCACTGTACACTAATATATATGAGAACCTCAGTAATAGTTGTCGAATGAATGAATGAATGAATGAATGAATTCACCAATGTATTTTGTAAGTGAGAATTATACACCATTCAATAGATTAGGATAATGAGACTCTCAGAAGTGTAAAGTGGACATTCTGCTGGCTTTTGTCATTATTAATAGGGGTTATGTCAGAGCCAAAAAAAAAAAAAAAGGAGGCTGGAATACTTTAAAGATGAATGTGTTTTTCATAGGTTAGGTTGCTTACATATCAATGCTGACTAATGAGCTTCTTCATATTTGAGTTAAATGTTTCCCCTTATTCCACTTTTATTGTCATGTTTAAATTATTGTCCCTCTTAATGTTGTCAAAACTGTAAATTTTGAACTTTGCCATCATATTATTCTATTTTCTATCTAATCCTCATTTCAGCAAGCTATAGACTTTCAGGTCATGTGCTTATAGTTCTTGAAGATTTTTAACCCCTAACTTATTCTTTCTAACACAAAAGCAGTCATCAAGACTATTGGTTTCAGAATCCATATAGATGGTGACTCAGATATTCTAGCTTCTCAGTTCCTCCGGTGATTCTATTTCTACTCTTAATATTCCACTGACACCCATATCTAGTACAGGTCTTGTCAATACCTCCCATTATCTCAGATTCCATTATTTTATTTTTCATCTACCTATTAACCATTCTAGTACATTATGCCTTACAAATCCCCATTCTGACAATTCTTTGATCTCACTAGGATCTAAAATTCATTGATTTTTCTTTCACACTAACCCACTTTCCTAATGTCTTATCCTCCTTTCATACCAGCTAAAATGCAATAATCCATCATTATAATTCCTCATTTTTATCATCTGTTATAAGCCTGGTCATATCCAACTCACTCCATGCCTGCACCAGGGCATCTGAGTATGGCAGGATAAAAACATACAGTCAACAACTTTAGGTGGGCCTTACTAAATAGAAATCATATTACATTTATTCAGATTAATATTTTCACTTTTTTCTCTTTCTTCAAATTCTCAATAATTCAGTCTCAGATGATGACTTTTTTTTATTGTACCAAGAAAACTTCCAATTGCTTCAAACATTGTATCTATCAATCTACCTACACATTTATCCATCTTCCCACCTTGCCTTCTTATTACTATAAATGAGTGACCTTATATAATAATAACCCTTCTGCTTCTGCACTAGATCCTATCCCTTCCTACAAACTCAATAAAGTAATTCCAATTTTCCCCACTAATATGCTAAGACCATCCTAAAAGACAAACCCTCCCTTGACTTTATATCTGAATACAGGTGCACATATATCCTCTCCCTGCTATGCTCTTTTATTTACTCCTTAATCTATCTTAAAAGCTCACTAGTTATCTTCCAGGAACTTAGACATATATCAGGTACTTAGAAAAAATTCATATCTGTTTTTTTTATAATTTTCCTCAAAGAGTTTATAATCTAGTTGCAGGGAAAAGATGGATGTAGATGAAGCAATTGAAGGACATAGGAGCTCTTCTTCATCATTCTCCTGTGTAGTCTTTACTCTCAACAACAGTGTATCAAGCAAACTACAAGCTTCATCAAGTTGAAAGCAAGAATCAAATAAAATGTCCTGGTGGGAGAACAAAATCATCACAAAGCACGTTGGCCCACCAAAGTCTTGTCAGAATATTATTAGTGAGGAGCAGATTTTTAGTTAGAAGGGACTAGAGTACAGAGGAAAGAAACTAGCTAATCAAGGGAAAG
>NW_006296056.1:287356-299875 GCF_000327345.1 Myotis davidii
GTACATTTATAAAAAATCTGCTTCTGGGGGAATATGATAAATATATGAATAAAATCTAAGATTTGAAAACCTAGATGGCAGTGTAGATAAATGCCGATACTTGCTGCCTCCCACAACCACATCAAGATGTAAACTAAAAGACAGAGCAACCATCATTCAGAACTTTCTGAAATCTGGCTGAATAGAAGTCCTACAGCTAGAGAAGTAAAGAAGAAAGTACATCAAGACTGGTTGGTAGGAGGGGCAGAGGCTCAGAACAGGCTGGTCCTACATCTATATGTGACATTTTTTTTTAATTGGGAGGGATATCTCTGCTGCAGAAGCCTTCTCTGAGAAGCAAGGGGTCCCAGCCCCACACCAGACTCCTAGCCCAGGGTTCCAGAGCTGGGAAGAGATGTCTCAGCAACTTTTGGCCGTAAAATCCAGTAGGGATTGTGTCTGAATGACAGGGAGGGTGCTAGAGGCCCAGGCAGTCCATCTTAAATGGCTGGCACAAGATCTTACATGGTCCCACACCCTCTGAGCTCCAGCACTGGGTAGCAGCTTTGGGGGAACTAGGGACATATGGGGAGGAATTGGATTTTCTGGCATCAGGACAGGAACTTGAGGGCAGCTTTCTCCCAGATGGAAGTGCTCACAGGGGTCATTGTTCCTGTGCTGAGACCTCTTCTGCCACAGAGCTGACTGTCAGCCATATCTGAATATCCATCAGCCTGGATCACACTGTTTGCTCCATTCTGGTGATTCCCTAAGACCCTGCAGCCCCACCCAAGCAGCTTGCAGCAGCTTTTCCTATGAATGGCCTGTCCTGACTGAGGCTTCAGAATTTCCTAAAATCTCTCAAACAAGCAGCATCTGGACTCTGTGCCTCATACCTATCAATAAGAGACTCAAGACCCAGCACTAGCACCAGCCTGCCTTGCTTCACAGATTAGCCTCGCCTTGGCACTTCCAAGCCCAATACAAGTATCAGCCATCTGCAAATCACTCAGCAGCACCTCCAAGGAGGCCCCAGAGCCAGTGCAAATGGTGGGCAGCTTGAGACCATACCAGATTACAACTCTACACATCCACAGGTGACACACTCAAGGGGCAAACTCAGTGAGCACCAAAGCCCCACTGCAGCAAGTCCTGCACAGCAGCTCTTCCACTTGCAGCTGGTACTCACAGCCAATTGGCCTGGAGGTCAACTCTTCCCAGTGATGCCAACAGCAATCAAGACTCAACTACAACAAGACTGTGCACACAGCCCATACAGGGGCACACCTAGAATGCCCAGCTCAGGTGACTGGGAAAGCTGAGCCACTAAGCCCTACAAGACACCTACTACAAAAGGTCACTCTCCTAATTCCAGGAGACATAGCAGCTCTACCTAATCTATAGAAAGAAACCCTGTTGCACCTTCCAGGAGGCCTAGAGCCAGTTCACCCAGTGGACAGCTTCAGACCATACCATACCATATTACAGCTCTACACATCCACAGGTGACACACTCAAGGGGCAAACTCAGTGAGCACCAAAGCCCCACTGCAGCAAGTCCTGCACAGCAGCTCTTCCACTTGCAGCTGGTACTCACAGCCAATTGGCCTGGAGGTCAACTCTTCCCAGTGATGCCAACAGCAATCAAGACTCAACTACAACAAGACTGTGCACACAGCCCATACAGGGGCACGCCTAGAATGCCCAGCTCAGGTGACTGGGAAAGCTGAGCCACTAAGCCCTACAAGACACCTACTACAAAAGGTCACTCTCCTAATTCCAGGAGACATAGCAGCTCTACCTAATATATAGAAGGAAACCCAGGGAAGTAGCCAAATTATGGAGACAAAGAAACATGTCACCAATGAAAGAACAGAAGAAAGAACAGCTGAGATTGAATAAGGCAATGCTTTGTCTTCTACCACCTACTTTCGTTATGCAAACAACCATCATTTTTGCAGTCTACTCAGTGCCGCATTTTTAACATTTTTGTGGGTTTTTTGTTGTTGAAGATTTTTATTTTTAATATGGCCCACAACTGTAGTGTTAAAGTGCTGTCTAGGGTCCCTAAAAGGACAGCTGTGAAGTGCCTTGTGGAGAAAAAACATGTATTAGGTAAGCTTTGTTTGTGCATTAGTTATAGTGCTGTGGGACAGGAGTTTAATGTTAATGAGTCAATAATATATATTCAATAAGTTGTCTAAAAAGAAACACATAAAAGTTATATGTTAATTGGTTGACAAAATATTGTGACCAGAGTCTCAAAGAACCCTAATCCTGTAAATCCTGTATTTTCCCTATAAGCAAGCGTTCTGTATTCATTATTTTAGTGTTCACCATGTTTTTCTACAACACAACTACTGCAAATAACAAAAACAATATTACACACACACACACACACACACACACACACACACACACACACACACCAGAGGCCCCGTGCATGAATTCATGCATGGGTGGGGGTCCGTTGTCCTGGCCGTTGATCAGACCGATCAGGGCCATCTCACCCAGTCCCCATCAGGGCCGATTGGAGCTGGCCAGCTGGAGGAGGGACTTCAAGAGGTTGGCGGGCCATGGGAGGTTGGCTGTGGGAGCTCACTGTCCACCAGAGGGAAGCTCCTGCATTGAGCATCATAGCTACCAGGCGGTCAGCCGGTTGGCCGATCATAAAGGCCTCTTAGGCTTTTATGTATATAGATAATATATGTAATATATATTTAAAATTCTGGTTTATAATAAATTGTTTTGCTGTACACTGTGTTCAGCACGTGGGGTCACGATGAGGTGGGTCACTTTCAGAACTTAGTCTGATGCTTAGCAGTGTCTTTATTTGCCCATAAAAGTGGTTGTGTGAAATTTCAAAGTAAGTTATAACTAGAAAGAATGATCACTTTCTTGATCTATTTTAGGTTTTTTCATTGACTAATACTTTAGATAACTGATTAGTGCAGTTTTTGATGTCTGTAAGCAAAGCACAGATTATAGCTGGAATCTATATGTTTATTTCTCAGTCTTTTAAATAGACCTGAACTTTATTCTAAAAGGATGAATAAAAATTAGTCTTATACACGTGCCCACATCTCAAGTGTTTCCCTGGATGTCTTAACTCTGCTGAGAATTCATGCTCTCCATCTGCCTCCTGGACTCATTGATCACACAATTTCGACTTCTGTTGCCATGGTCCACTCAGATGTTTCCCTTGAGTCTTCTGTCCCCTTGGAAATTTTTCTCTGGATTGATAGTCCTCCTGCACCACTTTTCACTGGTGATGCCCTTTAGTATTCCTGCACCCAGATTTTTGGGTGAGGGATCTATGTGCTCCCAGACCCAGCCCTTCAGTTCCCTCCTGATCTCCTAAAAAATCACCATATTGCATTGATTACCAATGCTTAAATATCATTCTAAAAATTCTTTCAGTCATTTAAATGGCTAACCACGTAGCATTTTTGATGCGGATTTTCTCTTGGTCATTTGATTTCAAAATTGGGAAAGGAGTCATCACAGTGAGGATTCAACATTACATCTGTTCTTCATGTAACCTTTATCACCAGAGATGTATTATATACCTGTATGGCTGAGAAAAATATGTCAAGGCTTTTCCTGTAAACACTTGTCTCTCACAGGTGGAAGTATGAACAATAAATCAAGTTTTTGGGAAGAGTTGGACCTGTGTTTACACCAAATGTATAATTACTAGTATAGAAGCACTTCAAGTGCATTCCTTACTTAAGTGTATTTTACTCCCACTTATTTGCTGCCAAATAGAAGTTTCAGTTGCTAAAGGAATGATGCTAACAAGGCTCATGAACTCACATATTATGACAAGGTGAATCATAAGTAGTCACATGTTTTATGGAACAGAGTTTTCCCAGAAAAATATGCTTTACCTTCATTTTATCAGAAGGTAAGAACACACCAGTGTTCTAATTATGCTCAGCTCTGCATTGTGTGCAGATCCTTCCAAGGCCTTGGGCTTGCCCAGAGCCTTAGTGAGGAAAGACAAGTGACCATTCCATGGCCACATGCAGTACCATATGCCAGGTTCTCAGAGTGCATGATCTGTTTATACAGAGAGAATTTTGAACTTTTAATTATAAGGATTCTAGCAAAGAACTGAGACGTTGTACAGCAAATGGTGTAGACTTCTAATGTCTCATGTGATATAGAGTGGCTTCCACAAGTTCTCAATTTCCAACTCCTGCAGCATCTTTCTGGGAAAAGCTTATTTACTAAAATGACTTTATTTGTCATTCTTTTTGCAGGTTGTCACCCTAATTTTTCCTTCCTGCATGTCATGTACCTGAACAATTGAAATCTTTAGTGGTGGACTAAAGCATTCAATTTATAAGTAACTAGAGGCCTGGTGCACAAAATTTGTGCATGGGGGGGGCATCCACTCAGCCCACCCTGCACCCTCTCCAATCTGGGACCCCTTCAGGGGATGTCCAGCTGCTGGTAGTCAGACATCCCTCTCACAATCCGGGACCACTGGCTCCTAACTGCTCACCTGCCTGCCTGCCTGCTTGCCTGCCTGATTGCCCCCCTGCTGGCCTAGTCACCCCCAACTGCCCCCCACTGGCCTAATTGAACCTAACTGCCCCCCACAGCCTGGTCTCCCCTTACTTCCCCCACTGCCAGCCTGGTTGACCCCAACTCCCCCCTCACATACACACTGGCCCGTTCACCCCTAACTGCTCCCCTGCCAGCCTGGTCACCCCTTACTGCCCTGATGCTGGCCTGATCACTCCAAACTGCCCTCCTCATGGGCCTGGTCACCCCACACAGCCTGCTGCTCAGTCATTTGGTTGCCCCTCACTGACCCCCCTTGCCAGCCTGGTTGCCCCATGCAGCCTGTTTGGTTGTCCGTTCGGTTGCGATGGTTGTTTAGGCTTTTATATATGTAGATGTTTGTTATTGAAATAGAAAAGATTCCGCTACCCTTCCTGAAGGTGAGGATAATTGATTTTACATCATCCAGAATATAGATCACCAGAGACATAAAAATAATGTTACTATATAGCATCTCATTAAAAATAGTAATAATGATAATACTTTTTATTGTATGCAACTCACTTTACATACATCTCTAATTCTTAAAACTCTGCAAAATGGTTACTTTTATGCTTATTATTCAAATATGGAAACAATGTTTAAGGGAGATTTAATAGTTTGATAGCTAATGAGTGTTTAAAACTGGAATTCAAATGCATGCATTTCTAACTCAACTTTCCACTATTCGACACCCAAATTAGCTCCTTCATCTCCTTTTTCTTCTTACATTCCCTCTTTGCCATCAAATCAATCAACAATCTATTAATTAAATTGTTAATGTGATCCAAATACCATGACACACTCTTGAGATAAAAACAATGAATACAACTTCATCCTATCTCTCTACAAATTTCTACTCCAATAGAGGGCACAGACATGAAATATAATAATTGCATTAAAATATGCAATTTAAAAAAGGTAAGTATAAAGTACAGTGGTGGCCCAAAGAGGGTCCAAGTTGTATAAAATATGACCTTGAGAAGGGTGCCAATGGGAATGCCTGCCAGGAGAAGTGCTAAAATGTGCACAGGCTGCAGTGAGGGATAGAGTGGGAGGAAGTCCGAAAACAAAGCATAGCCGCAGAGTGCTAGGAGGGGAGAGCAGCGGGACAGGCAGACTTATGGTACCTGAGAGCCGGTCCCACAATCCAATGGGCTGGGTCTGCCCTCCTGCAGGTGTGACTGAACGCAAGGCATTTCCTCCTTGTATTTCAATTTTCTCATCTGTGAAAAAATGGGAGTATAAATAATGGTGCCTTCCCTCACTTCACAAAGATTAAGTGAGATAATATTTGTAACTCAGAAGAGTGCCAGGCACATAGCGTTTTATATAGTGAGCTTTGGATAAAAACAGTCTTGGCTGTGCATGCAGAAGACAAGTTGTAGAGTTTTTGAGGGCTGGGCAAATGTGCTCAGACTTGGACTTGATGAAAGGGAAGCCATTGAAAGAGTTTATCCAGTGGAGTCATGGGATTAGCTTTGCCTTTTAGAAGATCGCTCTGGTGGCCGTGTGGAGGGTGCTTGGCAGATGGAGATGTGAGCTGCAGGGAGGTGTTTCCGGCCAGCCATTCCCAGTCCTCACTTGGGGACAGTACATGCCACATTGTTTAATTGATGCTCTCCTCCTTTTGTGAATGCCTATGTTTCCCAAAATGGCCAGTTTAAAGGAACGGCAATCATTTGGATATGTAAACTTAAGTAGAGTCTCATTACCACAGTCATATCTCATACTAATGTGGTTTTAATTATTTCTCTGAAACTTTAGAAAAGAAACCGTACCATAAAACATAATTTGCTCTATAAGAAACCTCTCAAGACTTTTGAGTTTAGCAGAGATTTCAACTGCACCCACATTGTGAAGCTGGAAAATTCTGTTTATAAAATCTTCTCTTTTATAGTGATAAATTCCAATGAGAAACTATATTAGGGAATACAATTTTGTTTCTTAAGTTAATTACTCTCATATTAGGTTCTTAAGTAAACTATTCTCAAGTTAGATATCTGGCTCTTGTGTATCTGTAAGCCACAAGTTGTTCTACATTTTACATTTGATTAGGGGCCACTTGGGTAACAGTTTGGCGTTACTTACAAAAACTCAGAAATGTCTTTCTTTGGCATATGTACCCCAGAGAAATGCATACATGTGGCACTAAGAGATCTGTTCAAGAATATTCATGGCAACATTATTCATAGTGGCTCCCAATTGGAAATGACTCAAATGTCCATTAGCGCAAAATGGATGTGTATTTCATGGTACATGCATGCAATGAGTTCTAAAAAGCATTCAATAAAATGAACAAGAGGTACATTCAGCAGTAGAATGATTCACAAACTTAATGTCGAAATAAAGAAGCCAAACAAAAGAGAATATATACAATATGATTCTATTTAAATAAAGTTTTAAAGAAGCAAATAAACTGGTGTTATAAATCTGCATTGTGGTTACTTTCCTTGAGAAGGGAGTTAATAATGATTGGGAAAAATATAATAGGTGTTTCTGGGCTCCTAGCATTGTACTGGTTCTTGATTTAGGTAGTGGTTGCATAGATTTTCACTTTGCTGTTCTGTCTCCTCCTCCTCCTCCTCCTCCTCCTTCTTCTTCTTCTTCTTCTTTCTCTCTCTCTCTCTCTCTCTCTCCTATCCCCAGCTTCATTTTCATCTTTATCTTCACATTCATATCTGTATCTATATCTATCTGTGTTTTCAATGATCTGAGCTTTATTTCAACATGTTAAAAATAAAATTCTAGTGTTTCATGCATGTGTTAAGGTCATAAAGATAAAGCATATATATAAAATGTTAGACTTATAAGTTTAGAAAAATAATCATAATTATTGAGTTAAAAGAATATTTTAACATCATAGTGTAATATGAACTTTGTTCTAGAATTGGTCATAATGTTCTATAATTATACTAGAATTTTAGACTTATAATAATAGAGTATTAACTCCCACCTCTTTTATTTCTTAGGCAACATTCCTTAAATAGAAAGTAAACATAGTTAACTGCTAGTGAATTAAATTTTAAGTAAACAGACTTGGAAAAATTTCAGTGTTCAGAGCTGAGTCATACTGAACACTTTCAATGTATGAAAGTCCTAAATGACATGTTTATATAGATGTCTATGATGCATACAATGTGATAACAAGGTCAATGTTTTGTGCTGCTCAAGTAATGATTATATCAATGATGCATGCTTATCAGCAAGTTTTGGTTTAGCCTATGAGGTTGTAGTTGAGGCCAAGTTAGTCATATCTAGAAAAGGATATGCTTTTTGTGTGCCCAGTTTTACACACAAAACACACACACACACACACACACACAAATATAATCTCCAAATAAATGCACACATGATTTAAACATGAACATCTGTCAAGACATGCAAAATTTTAGGCTATGGAATACATAATAAACCCATAGTTTCTATCCAATTCATGTTTGAAAAAATGTAGGCTTCGCTATAAAGAGCATTTGTCTCCTAATCTGATTTTGTTTGTTTGAGAATTCTCAGAGCTCCATGTCCTAGATCGACTATCGTTGGGATCCTCAGTTTTTTTATAACCATTCTGATGGTGGTTAATAGTATGTCATTGAGTGGTTAGGATTTTTTGTTTTGTGTTTTTTACTTTTAAAATATTCATTATGGATTTTTTTAAACATATACAAAAGTAGAGAGGATAGTATAATGAACCCGATTTTCCCAACATGTAGCTTTAACAATGTTTAATACATTGAAGATTGTATGTCTTGCATGTCCCCACTTACTTGCCTCTCCTTCTATCCCTGTGCAGGCTTTTGGAAGTGTTTCCCAGACATCAGAAATGGCACCCTTTAGTTATGGTGTACAAGTACTATACATGTGCTGGAGGGTATATTTCTTAAACAATCAAATTTTCTTTGAAAAATTTCCAATGTAAACAATTTCATATCTCTACTCATTTACAGAAAAAATAAATTATAAAACTTTAGACCCCTTTAAAAATATTGGGTTCTTAATTTTTCCATATTAATAAAAAATATTTTTAAAATTTTGCTTGGTAACTTGAGTGCTGAATTCAGAATGTTACTTGTAATGCCATAATGTCATTTGTAATGGAATTTGTATATATCACATATAGCTGAGATACTTTTAAAGTTTACTTTTCTCCCTAGTACAAAGGTAAAAAAGTAAACTTATAGCATGGAAATAACATGGCTCCCTTTGAAAATATCCAGTGTTAAATATTTATTATGTTTATTTTCATTTTTTATGTGAATATATTTTATATAGTTAAGTTCACACCTGGTGTCCTAATATTTTTCAAAACTTTTATAATATGCAACTTTTTTTAAATAAAAATGTGAGCAACCCAGGGTTTGCCAACCCACTAAGTACCAGGCACGCAATGACTTGGGGAAAAAAAAAAAATTGAGAGCAATTTGCTTAAAACTAAATTTTTATTCTATAAATTTATCTTTCAATTTAAAATGTAAATATGACAGGAAAGCTTTTATAACTGGTAAAATATTTTTTTTAGATTATAACCAAAAGTGAAATACATTAAAGTGACCCAGAACTCACAGTTCCTAGGGATCAACAAAGTCCATTTCATATAACAGTCAACTACCCAATTGATCATTCATAATCACAGATAAAGTTTTTTTCAACCTTGAATTTAACCTTCTTCTCAAGTAAACTCTTCCCGGAAGGATAACACTTAGCAAAGTGAAGCAGTTAAATGAACCTGAGCTGGCTTGGGGGTAAGGGGAGAGTCAAGAAGGATTTCTAGGTGGTGAGACCTGCCCTGGGGTGTGGAGGTGAATCGGGCTGGTTTGCTGGAGAGCCAGATAGAAGTACAGAGAAGAGACGTCTGTGCACATTGGCAGTCAGCACAGAGAGCGGTAAGTGGGCTGAAGGGGAGGTATCCTGCAGTTTCCTCTAAGCAAATGAGAGCTGTTGAGGAGCATTAAGAAAAATTTAGTGGCACCGTTAAAGTCAGCATCCTCTGTGTAGCAGTCATTAGGATGCCTTTCCCAGGGCAGAAAGATCTTTCTTAGCAGCCTGTGATGGTGGTACCCCTCTTCCTGTTGTTTTTTTGTTTGTTTTATTTTTTCTTTTCAGTCAGACAAGTCTTGGGGCTCCCTAAGCCCAGCTGGCTGTTCTCTGTTCAGGCATTACCTCAGGTGCACAGCTTACACGAGGGGAGGTCTGGATGGGGCGGGGCGGGCAAAGGAGGCAGCTGCTCTCTGGCCTTGTTTTGGGTGGTTGGATTGGCCCAGGGAAGGCAGAGCGGTGTGTTCAGCCCTTTCTGTGAACACACGTTCCCTTTTGGTAAAGATCACAGCTTCACACCCAGCCAGATGCTGCTGTGGCCTCTCAGAGCCCCGATCTCTTCTGCCTGTCACGGGACCCCTAGAGCTTTACTTTTGGTCGTTTCTTTAAGAGAAACAAATATTGTTTATGAGATATACCTACACAATTATAACATTGCACATGCTTTTACACGTCAAACATGCAAACCAGGAGAGAGGAGAATGCCTGGGTGTACCTGGGTCTAGTGAGGAAAGGCGAAACGGGGAGATGCTGGCACTGAACAGCCAGCCTCTCTCCACGGGGCTCACAATGGCAGGAAGAAGGAAGTTCTGGCCAGAATTCCTGTGTCTCCCAAAGTCCTCAAGCAAGTGGGGCTCTAGCTCTGCTACTTCTGTCTGCCCTAGCTCTAATGACCTGGCAATTGGTTTAGTCTGTGCTCCGTTTTCCCCTCTGTGTAATGGAAATAGTAATAGCTCCATATCTTAGGATTCTCATGAGGATAATAAAACAGATAGTTGTGTTAAAGTGTTTTGAACAGTGTTTGATAATCAATGCATTTATTCTTTATTATTATGTAGCCACTGGACACATATTTGTTGGATAAGTACTTGATGAATAGGTGAATAACTGAGTAAATGATAGAAACATGATGTCAAGTTACAGTTTGCATATGGCTTAGTTATGGTCCATAACTGCCCAGGCTGGCACACCTTATCACTATCTGGCATATAGACAGACACGCACTCTCACCCACATGCACACCACACGTGCAATTACACCACACACAGACTCACTATCAATGCACACTCTCACACCCACATCCTGCTCGAAGCAATTAGATTACTAATCTAGTGGATAATTGAGCCTTCTGCCTCTTTCTGACTACTGGTGTTTGCTGCCCTGTGCCTTTGTTCCTAAGTTGAGTTTATGATGGGGATGCTCCCAACATTATTTCTTCACTATAAAAGTGCTGGTACAGACCACATACAGTACTCCGCAAGGTTGTGTTGGAGAGTCCTGAGGATTGTAGAGATTGGTTTCAGTCACATAAACCTGGAATGTGCATCTGGGGCAGGATAGAGTCTGATTTGATTATCACACACACAGCTTGTGGTTGAATAAATTGAGATCTGTCTGTATTGAATGTCCTGCAGGCCTTGGGTTGCTGATGTGGCCTGTTCCCAGCCACGGTCCCTTAAGGTAAGATGCTTGTGAGTCAGTACACAGGTAAGCACTCAGGAAAACAGGTGTTTGGCATGTAAACTCAGAAAAAGAAAAGCTTCCAATGGTGCTAAGGACAGTGACTATGTGCCTGGGCTGAGGGGAGGGATTAGGGAGGGGGCCAGGGTGGAGCTTTCCCCTTGGAGGCAGGTTACTATAGCACTTCTAAATGAAGCAGATGGCTGCATTTGGGAATGCCACATGTAGGGCTGAAGAATGAGCAACTAGATTACCACGTCATGTATAGAGTTAGGCCCTTGATCATTTCTGGGCTTTGGAATCCGGCAAGTGAGTTCTCCTATCACTGGTGCTGGAGACAGGCTCCTTCATCTCTCACGGGAACAAAAATCCTAGTTTGAACACCGAATTTCTGATTATATTCAAGGTTGTTTGACTTTGGAGACTTTATTTTTTTAAATATATTTCTTTATTGATTTCAGAGAGCAAGGGAGAGAGAGAGAGAGAGAGAGAGAAACATCAATGATGAGAGAGAATCATCATGGGACCCTTCAGTCCACAGGCCGACGCTCTATCCACTGAGCCAAACTGTCTAGGACTGCCTTTGGAGACTTTAAAAAGGCTCTCTGTCAGATTATCTGGGTAATTTGATGTAAAAATGGTGTAACTAGAATCAGTAGGGTGGCTTCATTCTCTCCATGAGTAGCTCTTCTAAAGGGAGCGAAAGAAGAACCTGGAAACAAGGCGGTCATTGTCAGCAGGGCCCCCTTCAGGGCCCTCTGGGACCACACAGTGGGAGGGGACTGTGGTCACAGGATGGTAATTGCATTGGTTCCACTTGCTGGTCACAGTGGCACATGCTGGTTACTCATGCTCCAGCCTGCAGACCCTGGAAGTTCCTACTCCTTTTCTCCGTGCCCATCCCAGCACTCGTTATCTCATCTCTTTGATAATGGTCATTCTAACAGTGGGGTTAGAAATCGGTGCTATGAAAAACAATATAAAAACACTAACTCAAAAAGATATCTGAACGTTTATAGTAGCATTATTTACAATAGCCAAGACATGAAAACAAAGTAAGTGTTCATCAGTTGTTGAATAGATAAGGAAAATAGAAAAAGGAAATAATGCCATTTAAAACATCATAGATGGACCTTGAAGGCATTATGCTAAGTGAAATAAAGCAAACAGAGAAAGACAAATACTGTACTTACATGTGAAATCTAAAAAACAAGACAAAAAACCCCACAAAAACCTAATAGAAAAAGAGATGAGACTGGGGACACCAAAGATAGCGGATGGGAGAGGGAACTGGAGGAAAGTGATCAAAAGGTGTAAGTTTCCAGTTATAAATTAAATAAGTACTAAGGATGGAGTGCACAACATGGCGACTATAGCTAACACTAACACTGTTCTATAATATATAGGAGAGTTGTTAAGAGAGTAAGCTCATAACAAGAAAAAAATATTTTTAAATATATTTAATATATTTTAAATATATTTTATATAAATATGT
>NW_006296056.1:299962-312008 GCF_000327345.1 Myotis davidii
AAATTTATTTTTATTGATTTCAGAGAGGAAGGGAGAGGGAGAGAGAAACATCAATGATGAGAAAGAATCATCAATCGGCTGCCTCCTGCACGCCCCATATTGGGGCTCGAGCCCACAACCCAGACATGTGCCCCCACCGAGAATCAAAACTATGACTTCCTGGTTCATAGTTCAATGCTCATCTCCTGAGCCATGCTGGCCCGGCTCTTTTTTTTTTTTTTAATTGTATCTACATGGGTGTTAGCTAAACCTATTTTGGTAATCATTTCACAATATATGTAAATTAAACCATCATGTATATTTTAAACTTATACAGAAATGTTTGTCAATTACTAATCAGTAAAACTGGAGAGAAGAAAAGAACTGTATCATGAAATCTCTGAGATGACATGTGGTGAGTAAAGGCACAACCATCTTGGGGATCCTACAGACGCCACAGTCCTTGGATTGCCACTGCACCCACTGCCAAGTACGAATGGTGTGGGCCAGAAAAAGCTTTCTCTACCCTCAAGGTTCTTTTGACTGGCTTAATAATTAAAGACATGAGACAGATTAGCAAGATAAAATAACCAAATATGGGAGCCCCCACATACATTAGGGAGTCAGAGACCCCACATACATGAAAGTTTCAGAGACGGAAAGGAAAATTGAGGTCTATAAGACATTCTGAGCTAGGGATGGTCAGTAATTATTAGCTTCCCTACCATACAGTTAGGTAAAAAGTCATTTCTGGTTTTAGTTCTTATTGTGGGCCAGGCTTCTAATACAAATTATTCTAGATAGCTAAGGAGATGGGGTGGGGGTGGCTCAAGGGCAACAGAGACCCTGCTGGTGGGGTCTCTGCTCAAAATAATCCGCATGCCACTGAAGCACATCATGGGTGGCTCCTCAGCCTCTGCAGTTGGGAAGGAGGGCTCTTCTGACAGACTCAGTCCTTCACACTTAGAGTGAAAATGCCAGGATGGACATCGTGGTCTGTTTTTATAGAAAAAAACAATAATTTACAGAGACAGAAATCCAATTGTTACATTGTTATATTGAGTTTTGATGGTATGATTGCCTGGGGAGTTATGAATTAATCCAGGTTACCTGTGACTCCACATAGGAAAATGACAGGCTCTTGAAGCACTTTGGTAGAGCAGGCTCACACCGCCAGGGCCTCCGCGAGAGCCCACTCTGAAGAGGATAAATAAGACGGAGGACAATCTCTAAGCTCCTAATGGCTGGTGAAAATTACGTTAGTAAAACTCTCAGGAAATTACTTAAACGTAGAATGGGTAAAGGAAAAAGGGGTGTGGTGACAATGATGACAGATTATTTCTGAAGTTCAGTTTTGCTGTTTCTGATATGAAATTGGGTATAGGCACATTGTCAAGCAAGCTCTTTGTGGTTTCCACATTAACATGTTAATAACAGGAGTTCCTGTCAAAGTTAAGGGTTATAGAGATCATTGTGCCTCCCTTCTATTCTGTTAATATAGATAGCTGGGAAGATAGTAAGGATAGTCTATTTCATGACTAATAATTTATTGAAAGAAAGGAGCTGTAATAGTATGTAAGAACAATGATCCCATTCAAAATAGTGATAGCAACAGGAATTTTCAGAAAATACATTTTAAATATGTCAAATAGCTGTAAGTGGCTGTAAGTACATCATTTACTTTTGAACACTTTTCTCAAAATAAAATTTAGAATTTAAAAAAGGTATGTACTAGATGTGACGGATATTGAACGGATTCTGGAAATTTCCCATTACACGTAAGTTTGAAACAGTAGTGGTAAACCTCCCATGAAGGACATCTTATTTGTCATTGCAATTCATATTTTAGCATGTTTATCTCTGGCTCAGATGTTCTGTTTTGTGTGTTTTTTTTGCTTGTTTGTTTTTAGAGGGTTAAAAATATTCCTTAAGTGAATCCAAGTGCATGGGTAGGCAAAAGTGGGTTCACAGTTGTTCCTATGGAAAACGACTTGCAAGTTATGGTTATTACAATAGCTTTATTAACTCAAAAGAGTGTTACTCATAACTATAAACCTACTTTTGCCCACCCTTGTATTCACCAGTATATTTCTAGTTCTAAAATGTTATCAGATTTCTTATAAATATACACTTATAAATATAAGCATATACTGAAATTATCTTTTTATCATTTACCTTCCATAAACAATATCTAATGAAGCCATTTCCATTTGCATCTGAGGAAAAGCTTTCATGCATAATACCTTTTCCTTTAAAAGTTTCTCAGAGGCAGTTTTCTCATCCTCTAGCCCAGTGGTTCTCAACCAGCGGTTCTCAACCTGTGGGTCGCGACCCCTTTGGGGGTCGAACGACCCTTTCACAGGGGTCACCTAAGACCATGGGAAAACACATACATAATTACATATAGTTTTTGTGATTAATCACTATGCTTTAATTATGTTCAATTTGTCACAATGAAAATACATCCTGCATATCAGATATTTACATTATGATTCATAACAGTAGCAAAATTACAGTTATGAAGAAGCAACAAAAGTAATTTTATGGTTGGGGGTCACCACAACATGAGGAACTGTATCAAAGGGTTGCAGCCTTAGGAAGGTTGAGAACCACTGCTCTAGCCTAACCTGTGTGGGAGGGCTGCCATGCCTCCAGGCTCACGTCCTCTCTCCAGCTTTGTGCTACCTGGGACAGGAGCCAGGGGAATCCAGGCAGGTGTTGGGCTCAATCCCTGTCTTTGGTGGTGTCCCAAAATCCACAGGGTACAGAGGTTCAGGACAAAAATGTGAAATTAGCCACTCAAGTCAAATGGAAAATTTTAGGATGCTAGAAAATATGGGGCAGTTGATGGCTGAGGTCATGGCTCAAAATGATTTTCTGGTTTACCTGTTTACCCAAAGCATTTCACCCATTCCTTAAAAAAATAAAATAAAAATAAAAGAGAACTCACAAGAAGAAGGAAAAATACAGTTGTTAATCTTTTTTGACAAGCAGGACAAAAAGTATTTAAGTTGATATTCATAGCTTTAGCATGATCTGTATGAGCTATATGACAAAATTCTTTAGATATTTTTTTATCCCTTGTTCTTCGTGTCATTTCTCAGAACTCACTTAAGTATACAAATTTACAAGGAAATAGAAGCCATTGTAGAACTAGAAATAGACTAGTGGGTGAATATTTAGATTTACTTGAGAATATTTGTTTTCCTGAGAGAAAGACACTCCCATCATTTGGTTGTTTCTATGCCTTAGGGTTTTCAAAGAGGCTGAGGAGGGATTTAGAAGAAATGGAAGGATGTCAGGAGAGGGTTCTCCATGGGATTCTTGGTCTACATAGAAAGAAACAGGGCATGCTATTTATTCCAACTTAACTCCAACTGACTTTACTGTTGGAAACTTGACCCAATATCAATTGACCCAAACTTGACCCAATATCTTCGTGTTCTTAACAGTCTTCACTACCCATACTTGGGCCCCACTGAGTTACTTACATTTCTCATCAACTTCCCAGTCCCTACTCAGCACCCCTTTCCCTGCAGCAAGTAATCAAATAGGTGAGGGGAATGTTCCCCCCAAGGGAGCTTTCCCTTGTGTGTTTGGGGGGCACACAGGGAAATGCAAGGGGCTGATAGTATACAGAATATATGGCAGTGTTTATGACCTACAGATTCCATGGGATATTGAATTCTTTGGTTTAAGAACTTCCAGGACTCTTCCAATATGTTAAAGTAAACTTTGAAACTGTGAAACCAAAACAAAACAAAACAGGATATGCAACATGTGACAGACTTCTAACCAGAGGATTCTTTGCAAAACATCTGAAAAGACTCGTATTTTCTGGAGCACATTTTGGGAACCACACACTGGCTTCCAACCTCCCTCAGTGAGCTCCTTGCAGGAGCTTTGAAAAGAAACAAAGAGGCAGGATGCAGGCCTATTTCAAGAAGAGTCTTTCTTACTCATTCCTTTTACATATCTGGCTCTTCAGTGACTAAGCTTTTCTTTGAAGAAAATTTTCCTTGACCAGAGAAAGGATTCTGGAAATATTTGTGGGTGCTGAAGACTGGATCTCAATGTCAGCTCTTTTCCCCACTGGCTTTGCTACTCCTTAGACTTTCTGATGATATTTTTGGAATGAAACCACATTCAAACTAGAGTATGAAATCCAAAAGCCAAAAATGTCTGATATTTTTTCCCACAAGTGCGTTAGAACCATGAGCAAATAAAATGACTCCTTCTGAGTGGGAGATCACTGAGGTAGCTGAACAGAAAGTAAGGAAGATGAAAGCAATTTGATTGATTTATGTATAAATTCTCTATGTAATGTATTAGCTGGAAACTCAAATGAGCATGAGGTCATCCTGGACAAAGGTCATGAGTCACCGAATCCAGCGCAGTGAGTGCCTGCAGGATAGAGGGCTGCCCACCAGACACCTGCTCCAGTAGATGGGGACCACAAAAATGCGTCCCTGTCTCTTGATAAGGGGACACATTAAAAATTGTGGGTTTTAATCACAGGCCTGAAAAAAAAACACACAAAAATGTGTGAACTGGAAAAGATGATTCTTAAACATCAACCTGAGATCTTTTGTTTATACTGCATTTTCCTAAACGTCAAGGTAATGCATTATTAGGCATAAGTCTAAATTATTATTTAAAGTGAGGAGAGGAAAAGACAATAAAGGCTGATAAATGCAACTGTCCAGTGTCCTGTGGCTACACTGGGCCCTAACGTCTACAGCTCCAGGCGTGTCCCAGGAGCCGACTCACTGAGATGAAGTAAGCAGGTTTAGGGGGACAGTTAAGGAAACCCCTGGTAGATGCTACAAAATCAGTGCAGGTTTAGGGGGACAGTTAAGGAAACCCCTGGTAGATGCTACAAAATCAGTCCGCTAACCTCTTGGGTTTTTTCTTTCTTTTTAATTTTTTGTTTTTAGTTATATACTTAATAACTTGTTCTGGACAAAATCCTCTCATCAGGCTGTGGGATAAGTTAAAAATGAGCAGCAGAAATGACAACTTATCTTTATTTCAACATGGAAATGTGGTTTCTCCAGATGTTTCTAATGTTCCAAATAGGTTTTTCAAAGAAGGAACATTGAATCAAGGCTGCCAGCCTAAAAGACTCTACACAATGATGGTGCCTCTGTAACACACACACACACACACCAGAAATGTTGAATGTCTTAAACTGATGCACAAGTAAAAATGATTTGAGGCGAAACCTCAACAGAATGACAAATGACAGTTAGACATAGTAGGCAACTGCTATTTGTAGAACCGTTAAGGGTACAGAAGAGCCTAAACAGTCCCGAGGATCAAGTGAAGGGTGAATCATTCTGGTTTTGAAGACCACAAGAATCAGGGACACAACCTATAAGAGTACAGACCACACCATTAGAAAATCACATATGTTGCTCCTCCATAACATATAAGGAGAAAAAAAAGAGATGGCGAGAATAGTTTGCTCTTTAGTTTCCACATATGAGGGAAATCAGATGGCACTTGTCTTTCTCTGGCTGATTGTTTCACTTAGCTTAATGTCCTAACAAACAAAATAGAGACAGACTCATAGACAGAAACCAGGCTGATAGCTTTGGGGTTTGGGGTGGGGCTGGGGAGGGGTGGAGGGATTGAGCAAAAAAGAAATAAAAGAGAAAGAACTCATGGACAACAGTGTGGTGATGGTGGGGGTGTAGGGGATAAGTGGAGGTGGAGGATGGTATGGGGGATAAATGACGATATAAAAAATAAAATAAAGAGAAAAAATAGATGGCGAGAGAGAGACAAAAACAGGGACAAAGAAGTCTCACAGAATTGAAAATATGGCTTTTGTTAGAATTGTTTTCTAATCAGGTCTTTAAGTTTTCTATGAGGGAAATATGGAAATGGTGGCTAGAACACAAGGATTTGAGAAATGCATCAATGTAGTGAATGCTTAGGTGTTGCTGCATGAAGAAACAATTACTTGATTATTCATCAATGTATGTCTGTGCTTTGTATTATTTCAGCTTTAAGGTGTTTTGTGATATTAAAGTTTGACATTGAGAAGTTAAGTCATTCCCACAATCAACTAGATTATGTCTACTTTACAACAAAACTATTATTCATGCAATAAAAAATGTCTGCTCATCACTTAGGTCCCAGGAATATATAAGGCATTGGGCAGTAAAAATGTGAGCTCAGTCTGTACTTTTAAAGAATTCATAGTCTAGTGAGGAGATAGGCACACAGGCAAATGATTATAACATAAATTACGTGAGATGCATAGTAGCAATATAGATAAGAAACCATATGCAGGTCTGGGAAAGTCAGGGGAGGTTTCTTAGAGGAGGCAACAGTTGAACTAAGATTCCAAGGGAATATAGAAATTATTCAGATACAGAAAAGTAGAATGGGTGCCAGGAATGGTAGGCACATGATGTATAAGAGTTTAGTTTGTTTAGAAAATTATAAATTGTTCAATATTTCTGGAGTGTGCAAATATATAAAATAAAACAAATTATATATTTTTGAAGGATCAACAAAAGTTTGTAACAGCAATTTTCAACCAGTATGCCACAAGAATTTTTAAAACATGCAATGCCTAACTATTTAGTTAGGGCACTGACCTCTTTTTCCTTAGATTGTCAAGTTAAAGAAATGACAACACCTAAGACAACAATAGCCTGCCAGAATGAATGCCCTGTCTTGAACCATACATATATAGGTCATATAATAGAGTAGTATCTTATTGGTCACATCATATAATAAGGTTGCATCTGATTGATTAATTCTTGGTACCAGAAATCCTTAGAGTATAGGCACCTGAATTTTTAAAGTCACTCTGGAGCAAAAAGGGTAGGTAATTATTATTATTATTTTGTAAATCATAACAATTACACCCAATTTTTGTCAGATCAGCAAAAATTATAGTATAGTTTGGTATGATGCAGAATTTTAGTAATTAGTTTATGTGTGCCATGAGATTAAAAAGGATGAAAATCACTGGTGCATAGGTTTGGGTAATGTCTTAATATGTATAAAAGTTGTCTTTGGAATCATTTGCTAAGAAAATATTCTCTGTTAAATTGCTTTAGTTAGGAAGCCAGAACTCTGCTTTATGCTTATCTGTCATCTTTTATCTTGGTTACAAGAGTGGGATAATTCCATGAAAGAACTGCAAAGAAAGCACTGCACATTATTGCTTATACAGTAACCTTATGTTTCCCTTGAAACTTGAACCAGTGGGTCAGGAATTCTCTCCTACTAACTTTTCCTCATTCATCAAGGACTAAGCCTAGAGCCACAGCCATATAAGATATTCCTATTTACAAAGGTCTAGTTTGAAACCAAAATTATTTGAATTTATTTTCATGACCCCCAAAATAAGCATTTTCTGAATTTACTAAGAGTTCCAATCCTCCAGTACAGCCTCTCTTATCCTTTCTCCATGTGCTGGTCTTCAAGTGGCCTAGCAATATGGCTAATAAATTATTATTATTACTCAATATGGCTAATAAATTGGCCATGCTGTTTTTGTGATAGAAAAAGTCAAGTTCCTGGATTTTTCTTACATACTGTATATGTAGGAAAAGTATTTTTTTAATATATTTTTATTGATCTCAGAGAGGATGGGAGAAGAGAGAGAGATAGAAACAGCAATGATGAGAGAGATCATTGATCGGCTGTTTCCTGCATGCCCCTACTGGGGATCAAGCCCACAACTCGGGCATGTGCCCTTGACCGGAATCGAACCCAAGACCCTTCAGTCCGCAGGCTGATGTTCTATCCACTGAGCCAAACCAGCTGAGACAAAAGATTTTTTTATAATAGGAAATGAATTATACAGAAATTTCAGATCTTAACAACTTTGTAGTCTTCTGAGTGTTTACTTATTACTTGATAAAATGTAATTTTGTGATTACTAGATATAAAAAGCTCTTTTGGCCAATAAAAATATTAAAATGTTGATATGATTTACAGAGTTTTCTTCTTTATCTGATGCTTTCCATAGATGAGTTAGCTGAGTTAAGTTGGAGTTAGAATCCCACTCGTTTGGTGGGATCCATAGTTGATAATGTTGAGCAGCGGTTAATCTAAATCTAAAAACCTAATGATTGCTTAATTTTTATTTTTATATTTTTACTTGTATGCGAAAGAGTAAAACAAGGTACCCGATCAAGCACTATTCACATTTTTCTCTCCCTTTTTGTAAATGACAAGGATGGGTACTTTGTTACTTCACTGAATTAACTGAGTTAACTTGTAGGAAAGAGCCAACATGGACATTGAGAGTTATTGGATGTCAAACTTTCAGTGGGTTTTCTGTCAATATTCAGCTTACTTTTTTTTAAAAGATTTTTATTTTAGTTTTAGTATATTTTTAATTTCTTATTTTAAGTTGAGTTAATTTAAAGGCATTGGAGGGTTGTCTTGGTTTAAAAACAAATTTGATTACTGTCTTTCTTTGAAGAGTTGTGACATCTGTGTGGTTGAGTCATTCGCACAGGGGGTAAAGAACTTTCATAATAAAAACTATATGCTCAACGCCAATAAAGCACCAGCTTCCAAACCCAACTTTTACTCAGGTTGTTCAACCTAAAATCTATTTATAGTCTATATTTGAATATTAAATAGTATTTCAAGAAAATACTTTATTGTGCTTTAGAACTTATATTTTTCAACTTCCTAGATTAAAAATTACTAACTTAGAATTTTAGTGCTGTAATTCATATAGGGATAAGAATATGCTTATGAAAAACGAAGTCTATCATTGTAGCTTCAAAGGTCTTAATTGTGACCTTTTAACTTTAAATGACCTTAAATGTTCTGGTTTTGAAGTGTATGGGTGACTCGGGAGAAGGTTAGAGTAAAGCACTTGGTGTCTTGGTGGCATTTAATTCTTTCTCAGGAAAACAAGTGCCGCTTAGCGGCGGGTAGAGGCCAGCCCCACCACCAAAGCCATCTCCTTCTCTGGGCTTGTGTTCTCGGGCACCTAAATAAATAATGATCCTATGATTACTGTGAAGGACCCATGGAGTTACTTATCGGTGCACTTATTTCACTTTCAACAGAAGGGTTGATCTGTCCTGGAAACTGATTGCCCGCTTTGGTATCCAGCCAGTGGTGAGAGTCTTGACAGGCAGAATGCATGGGTGTCAATGGCAATTGTATTTATAAAAAATGTAAGTGAAAAACCTATTTCTAATTTCCTTTCTCAACTCTGTTTCACAATATGTTTTCATCTGCATATCATTTTAATCTTCCTAGTGCAATGAAATTACTTTGTTTTTTAAATTATTTTATCTTTGACATAGACTCCCATATCAAGTTAAGTACAACTTTGGGCATAAAGTGGAAGATATACACAGTGCTCTGTTTTGTTTTGTTTTTAATACTTTCAGAAGTAATTTACGCTTTCATATAATCTTGCAGGCTATATAAATACATTATATAGAAGGTGACTATGTCACAAGGCTGTCCAAACTCATTGGATCCTGAAGAGCTTTTTTGTGTACGTATTTCAGTGGTTTGTAGATTTGAGGAACATCATTCTAACTTTTTCAGCTATTTGAACTATCCTGGAAGAGACAGTGAAACTTATGGGCCTACTGTCCATATACTTTAACCCATTAAGGTAACCTGATTAACTCTGTATTCAAATGCATCTTAGCTGATTTTATGTTAAATAGCGACAAGAAGTAGGTAAGGAAGACTTATGGAGAAAGGAGGAATGCCCCTTTCTAACAGATAGGATAGGAAATGTTTTGATTGAAAACCAGTTTCCGCTGTAAGAAAAAAATATAGGTTGAGCTCCACTCACTGTGTGACACTGAGGCAAGTGCTTGTCATAGATTCATGCAATGTCTTTGTCTTCACCCACCTGGATTCAAGAATTGTCTCCACCAGGTAGGTGATGAGACCGAGTACAGCTCACCTACCGTGTATCCCAGGTGGTAAAACTGCGACTTGGGTCCTGGTCAGTGTGATTGCAGAGCCCTGCCCTTCCTATTACACTCTGTGCTGATACCACAAGACCCGAGTAGCTTGGATTAGAATGTGACTACACTGAATAGTTTGTTTGTTTTTACTTAGTATCATAGATGGTTTTTATTGCCCACCATTATTTCAAATAGCCTAACTGCAATTTCTTAGGACAAGTGAAAATAAAGCCCCATTTTTGCGTCATATTTGAGATTGAAAAAAAAAGTGGTTGCCTTTAAAATCAATTAGGACACCTCCATGGAAAATTACCTGGGCTGTTTCTTGGTTGGCAAGAGCAGAGGAGGGAGCTGGCATCCTGAAGAGGCCCAGGCCTGGCCTCGGGTCTAGCCAGCACCCACTGGCAGCAGCGCAGCCCTGGAGCCGTCAAGATTTTCCTAAATTGTAAAAATCTGAAAGTCACATTTTAGAATCGTCTTTTCTTCTAATTCTTTATTATTGCCTTTTTACTGCCTCAGAAAAGTAGTAACACAAAAGATCCTTTTACATCTTTTGCTTTAAAACGCAGAATCCAGGAGGGATTTGTCTGGCGAGGTTCATGAAGGAAAATCTGTAGCTGATCAGTGTTCATCCTACCAGTAAAAGCCCAATCACAGCAAGCCAGTTCATTCATTTTAGCTTATAAACTCAAGAAAATGATTTTAAATTAGGGGGAAAAAACCTGGATTCTCACCCATTTTAATTTCATAAAGAAATCATTATCACTCTGGAAGCTATAATTTCTTTTTCTTGCATTCTGTAAGATATAATTTTATTGGGCTAAATTCCCACCATTTACCTCTCGATATTTACAGTATATTTCCACTTAATTTCAAAGTCTGTCAAAGTCCTTGTGCTGTAAACTATTTTTTTAAAATATTCTTTTAAAAATGTTTGTGCTTTTTTAAAAATATTTTTTGCCAAGAGATTTTTATTCAAGACTTCTTCCCATTGAATGCCTAATGCAGGGATTGCCTGGGAAATAGTAGTATACAATGAATAACAAAGAGTAAGTGAAGGGTTCTAAACTTGTGCACGTGGTTTACAACCAGTGTTTACAGAAAATGATTAACAAGGACAGCAGAGCCTGGGCCCCCTACCCAACCTCCCATCACTATTACCCTGTCTCCAGACCAGCTGTGTCTGCCTCACCTGGGAGATGTTAGAAATGGAATTGCTTAGGTCCACTACAACCTTCTAATTCAGAAACTCTGGGGGTTGGACCCAGTAATTGGTGTTTTAACCAACCCTTAGTCTGCTGAATGTGATTGAGAGCCACTGATGCTGTTCATGCAACGTTGTTGGTTCCTTTTTCCCCTCACTGAGGGCCTCTGGAGCCTCCTTCTCCTGCTCTCTGCTGGCAATAAGGTTGCTTTCATCCACTTGATCCCTGGACCTGGAGAGGGACGGGCCCGGCTCCTCTATTTCTGCTTGTCTTCAGAACTGGAGGCGGCTGGAAGAGTCTTGAGTTCCCACTGGGCCAGGGCAGATGCAGGGCAGTCGCCTCCTTCCTGATGCAGGGGATGGAGAGGGGGACCATTAGTCACTAATGCTTCAGTGAGGGACCAGAAGTGTGTTTTAGGCCCTAGTGAGAAGAATGTCTTTATGCATAAACACCTATAACTAATACAACCAGTGTATAGGCGCAAACCCCAAGCATACATTGGACAAGCTCCGCCAGGAAGAGGGCAGAAACACGTAGCTCCATGGCCATGCAGATGCTATCGGCGCTCTCACTGCTCCTGCTGCCTTTAGTTCAGCCATGCTCTTCTCTACTCTCAAGTGGGATATTTCTCCTAATAAAGATCCAGAATACTGGATACCATGTCCAAATAAATCATCGGATTAAGGAAGATTGGGTTAATTGGAATGGATCAAGGGCAGTGTTGAAAAGGAAGTCCACACTAGTCTAATATTAACACATAGAAACAGATGCTAAAGTGATGATTTAGGTCATTTTGTACTTCATTTCCCCCAAAGACCTTACATTATTTTTTACCTTTTGTAAATTCCTGCTGAATTACCTTATAATTCAAACCTTTACTTCATTTAGATTTTGTGGGCATTGGATGTGGTGATCTCCATTATATTTTGATGTAAGAAA
>NW_006296056.1:313100-317305 GCF_000327345.1 Myotis davidii
TGGGTGTGTGTGTGTGTGTGAGGGAGGGAGCGGGGCGCGGGAGTGGGGAGGGATGATCTGAGGGGGAAAAAAAGAACTCTAGGAGGAGGATGAATAACAGAAATAATGGTTGTTGTTTCAGCCTGGAGAGGGTAGGGTGTGTGCCTCTGGAGTGTCTCCTATCTGGACAACCCCTGCCTGCTGCATGGACCCGACACCCAACAAGGGTGGAGACACTATGGCGGCGAGGCGACTCCATCTCAAAGGCTTGGGTTCTCTTGACTGTGGTTTGTTTGCCCATGAAGCCTTTCAATCCAACAGATGTGACTACGAAGTTCAAACTCAATTATCCACTTTGATTTAAAATCCAAGTTACAGTTCAAATACATACATCTACTTTGTTTAGATTTTGTGGGCATTGGATGTGGTGATCTCCATTATATTTTGATGTAAGAAACATGTTTTTATTTTTTATTTTTATTTCCTGATTTATTTTTAAATTTTTTAAAAAATCTTTCAGTTACACTTTATATTATTATTTTGTATTAGTTTCAGGTGTACATCACAGTGGTTAAACAATTTTATACTTTACAAAGTATCCCCCTGATATTTCCAGTAGCCAACTGGCATCATACATAGTTATTACAATGTTATTGACTATATTCCCTAGGCTGTGCTTTATATCCCATGACTACTTTGTAACTACCAACCTGTACTTCTCAATCCTTTCACCTTTTTCAACCGGCCCCCCAAAACCTCCTTCCCTCTGGCAACCATTAGTATGTTGTCTGTATCTATGAGTCTATTTCTGTTTTGTTTGTTCATTTATATTGGTCTTCAGACTCTACATATAAGTGAAATCATATGGTATTTGTCTCTCTCTGACTGACTTATTTCACTTAGCATAATACCCTCTAGATCAGCGGTTCTCAACCTGTGGGTCGTGACCCCTTTAGGTGTCGAACGACCCTTTCACAGGGGTCACCTAAGGTCATCGGAAAACACATATATAATTACATATTGTTTTTGTGATTAATCACTATGCTTTAATTATGTTCAATTTGTAACAAGGAAAATACATCCTGCATATCAGATATTTACATTATGATTCATAACAGTAGCAAAATTACAGTGATGAAGTAGCAATGAAAATAATTTTATGGTTGGGGGTCACCACAACATGAGGAACTGTATTAAAGGCTCGCGCATTAGAAAGGTTGAGAACCACTGGCATAGATGGATCTATTATGCTGTTGCAAATGGTAAAGTTTTGTTCTTTTTTTTATGGCTGAGTAGTATTACATTTTACAGTAGGTTCTTGGATTATGTTGGAGATTCATTCCTATGGCGCAACATAACGCGACTTTCACTTTAAGTCGGAACCCACCTACATAAACACCTACGTCACTCACATGGAGCACATACACAGCAGTAATGAAGTGAAACAATAAAAAAATTTAAAGAAAGATAACAATTCCTGACCTTTTCTTGTGGTAAATAAATAATAAAAAACATAAAGCACATATGTACAGACATCGAAATGACGGACCTTTTTTTATATAAATACCGTAAATGGGAGATGGCAACGTAACCACGAATTGACGTACATCGAGTCCGACATAACCCAATGACTGCCTGTATATACTATGTACCATGAGGGGCACTTGGATTTCTTCCATAGGTTGGGTATTGGAAATAATGCTGCAGTGAACATAGGAATGCAAATATTCTTTCAAATTAGTGTTTTGGTTTTTTCAGATACATTCTCAGAAGTGGAATCACTGGGTCATAAGGCAGCTCCATTTTTAATTTTTTGAGAAAACTCCAGTTTTTCACAGTGGCAGCACTGGTCTGCATTCCACCAACAATGTATCAGGGTTCTCTATTCTCCACATCCTTGCCAACACTTGCTGATTATTGATTTATTGATGACTAGAGGCCTGATGCACAAATTTGTGCATGGGTGGGGTCCCTCAGCCTGTCCAGCAATTGGAGCCAAAAGGGGCCAGCGGGGAGAGGGGCTGCTGGAGGTTGGCCAGCCTCAAGAGGTTGGCTATGGGAGCACACTGACCACCAGGGAGAAGCTCCTGCATTGAGCATCTGCCCCCTGTTGGTCAGTGTGTGTCATAGCAACTGGTTGACTGGTTGTTCGGTTACTTAGGCTTTTATATATATATATAGCCATTCTGACAGATGTGAGGTGATATTTAATTGTGGTTTTAATTTGTATTTCTCTGTTTAGTGACATTGAGCATCTTTTCATATATCTATTGGCTATGGCCTATTTGGAAAAGTTTCTATTCAAGTCCTTTTCCCATTTTCTTTAAAATTTTTAAATGCCTAACTTTATTGGAGGTTCAGAGGATTTAAAAAAATTATTTATTGTTTAATGTATTACATATAGTATTACATATGTCTCCTTTTTTCCCCATTGACCTCTCCTGGGCCACCTTCACTCCCCCAGCACATGCTCTCAACCCCTAGTGTCCATTTTTGTTTGTTTTCTGTTTTAAGTAGTATAAGTTCTTTTTAAAAATATATATATTTTTATTTATTTTAGAGAGGAAGTGAGAAGGAAGAATAGATAGAAACATTAATGATGAGAGAGACTCATTGATCAGCTGCCTCCTGCACGCCCCCCATTGGGGATTGAGCTTGCAACTTGGGCATGTGCCCTTAACCGGAATTGAACCCAGGCCAACTTCAGGCCACAGGCCGACACTCTATCCACTGAGCCAAACCAGCTAGGGCTATAAGTTCTTTATAAATGTTGGATATTAACCACTTATCAAATGTATTATTAGCAAATTTTCTCCCATTCGGTGGGTTGATTTTTCATTTTGTTGATGGTTTCCTTTGCTGTGCAAAAATTTTTTAGTTTGATGTAGTCCTATTTGTTTGTTTGTTTTTTCTTTTGTTTTCCTTGCCTGAGGAGATACATCAGAAAAATATATTACTAAGAGAAATGTCTGAGGTTTTACTGCCTATATTTTCTTCGAGGATTTTTATGTATCCAGTCTTGCATTTAACTCTTTAATCCATTCTTAGTTTATTCTTACATATGGTGTAAGGAGGTGGTCTAGTTTCATTTTATTCCATGTATGTGTACAATTTTCCCAGCACCATTTATTGAAGAGACTGTCATTACCCCATTTTATGTTTTTGGCTCCTTTGTCAAATATTAATTGACCATAGTATAGGTTTATTCTTTTCCATTAACCTATATGTCTATGCCAGTATGAGGCTACTTTGATTACTGTGGCCTTGTGGTATAGTTTGATATCAGATAGCATCATTCCTCCAACTCTGTTCTTTTTTCTCTTGATTGCTGTAGCTATTTGAAATCATTTGCGGTTCCATATAAATGTTTGGATTATTTATTAAAGTTCTGTGAAATACACCATTGGTATTTTGATAGGAATTGCGTTGAATTTATAGATTGCTTTGGGTAGCGTGGACATTTTAACAACATTAATTCTTTCTATCCTTGAGCATGGTATATGCTTCCATTTATTTTTATCTACTTCAGATTCATTTTCAGTATCTTGCCATTTCCCAAGTATAGGTCTTTCACCTCCTTGGTTAACTTTATTCCTAGATATTTTATTTATAATTCGATGTAATTTTAAATGGGGTTGTTTTCTTAATTTTCCCTTTCTGATAGTTCATTATTGGCATATAAAAATGCAACAGACTTATGGAGATTTATTTTGGTGGAGTCTTTAGGGTTCTCTATATATAGTATCATGTTGCCTATTAATAATACAGTTTTATTTCTTTCTTTCCAACTCGGATGCCTTTTATTTCTCTTCTTGTCTGACTGCTGTGGCTAGGACTTCAGTACTATGCTGAATAAGAGTGTAAACGTGGACATCCCTGTCTTTCTCCTGATCTTAAGGGAAATGCTTTAGTTTTCCCCCATTGAGTAGGATGTTCGCTGTGGGTGTGTCATATATGGCCTTTATTGTGTTGAGATATGTTCCTTCTATTCCCACTTTGCTGAGAGTTTTTATCATAAATGATTGCTGGATGTTTTCAAATGCTTTGTCTGTATCTATTTATATGACCATATGATTTTTATCCTTCATTCTCTTTATGTGGTATATCAGGTTTCTTGATTCGTGGATATTTTTTTTTTTTTTTATTTTTTTAATTAAATCTTTATTGTTCAGATTATTACATTTGTTCCTCTTTTTTCCACCCATAATTCCCCTCCTCCCAGTTCC
>NW_006296056.1:318831-329309 GCF_000327345.1 Myotis davidii
GCCTCCTCTGAGTGTCCGTATGCGTTACTCTTTCCTCCTAGTTGTAGGACTTCCACTCAGCCAGCGTTCCTGTGGTTCTGGATGATGTCCCTTCCGTCTTTTAGTTTCACTTTTGAAATGGTTGTTCGAGGCGGCAAACTCCGGTGTTAACCTATGCCGCCATCTTGGTTCTTCTCCGATTCGTGGATATTGATTGTACCAACCTTGCTTCCCAGGAATAAATCCCACTTGTTCATGGTAGATGATCTCTTTAATGTATTGATAGATTTGATTGTCTAAAATTTTGTTGAGAGTTTTTGCATCTATGTTCATCAGGAATATTGGCCTATAATTCTCTTTCTTTGTAGTGTCTTTATCTGGTTTTGGAGTTTGTATAATACTGGCCTCCTAAAATGAGGTTGGAAGTCATTCCTCCTCTTGAATTCTGTTGAAAGTTTGAGAAGGATAGGTGTTAGTTCATCTCTGAATGTTTGGTAAAATTTACCTGTGATGCCATCCTGTTCACGAATTTTGTTTGTTGGAAGTTTTTTGATTACTGCCTCAATTTCATTAGTTCTAAACAGTCTGTTCAGATTTTGTTTCTCTTGAGACAGCTTTGAAAGATTGTATGTTTCTAGGAATGTGTCCATTTCTTCCAGAATGTCCAATTTGTTGGCATATTATTGTTTGTAATATTTTGTTATAAGCTTTTATATTTCCTTGGTGTCAGTTCTTCTCCTCTTTCATTTCTGATTTTATTTATTTGGACCTCCCTTTTTTCTTGAGGGATCTGGTTAAAAGTTTATCCATCTTGTTTATGTTTTCAACGAACCAGCTCTTGATTTCTTTTATATAGATTTTTAGACTCCACTATACTTATTCCTGCCCTGGTTTTTATTATTTCCTTTCTGCTACTCACTGTGGGCTTTGTTTGTGTGTTTTTTCTAGTTCCTTTAAATGTAAGGTTAGATTGTTTATTTGATATTTTTCTTGTTTCTTGAGATAGGCTTGTAATGTTATAAATTTCCCTCTTAGGATGCTTTCATTGTCCCTCATAGATTTTAGGTTGTTGTGTGCTCATTTTCACTGTAACAAACGTGGTTTTAAAATAAGCTCACTCTATTTTACCTGAGAATACCATGTATCAGCATGTGGTTAACAACGTGAAGCTTGCCCTGCCAGTGTGCCTAAGTTGGTAGGGCGTCATCCTGTGCACCAAAAGGTTTGGTCAGGGCACATGCCCAGGTTGTGGGCTTGATCCTCAGTAGGGGGCATGCAGGAGGCAGCTGATCAATGTTTCATTCTCACATTGATCTTCCTCTTTCTCTCTCTCCCTCTCCCTTCCTCTTTCTTTAAAAATCAATAAAAATACTTTTAAAAATAATGTTTGCCAAATTGTTCTGTAATATAAGAAATAGGGTAGTCCTTCACTATATAAATTTATTCAATAATACATTTTTGAAGTAAAATGATATTCAATTTAATTATCTATTATTTTTTATTGTGTTTTGGATAGGTTTAGATATTATGAAATATTTAAAGAGATGGAAGAGTTGCTTGTCATCAATTCTGAGATAATAATTTTCCCTAAGAATGCCTATTTTCAATTTTACATGAATGTTAGTAAATAATAATTCATTAAATTGAAATGGCATGAGTAAAAGTAAACAGAGAATTGGAGAATAAATACATCAAATAACGTATGTACACTTGACAAAATGTCAAATATATTTAAAAGATAATAGTGCAGGAATAGCCTAAGCACGTTGCTTATGCAAGGCAGCCATGAATATGATTGGAAGAAGCCCATGAGCTACTCAGGTAGGAATTTACCTGACACCATCAGTGGAAGCCACCAGATCCCGAAGGATGACCTGCTGGTGGAGCCAGAGGCCTGTCAGCAGGACCCCCCTCCGTTCATCACAGTGGGTAGTCCTTTCAGCTTTGGGAGAAATCACATTTAGAAGGTTCTCTGAAAAGAGCACTTTCCAGTCTCTGTGGTGTGAGTAGACTAAAAGGAGCCAGTATGTGTTTCTGGGCCCTAAAAAACGTACATGAGGACTGGCAAGACTGGCTACATACACAGGAAATTCAGGAAATTCATATGGAAATCTGAAAATCAAAACAGAGGCCAAGTCATATTATTATGTAGAACTGTGTGACTTGTGGGGGAGCAGAGAAGTCTGGAATGAGGGAGGGGATAAACTGGCTTTGATGGAAATCTCGCCGCCCCTGCCCTCAACACAGGTGCACCTGGAGTGTGGAAATATTCCAGACCCCACCTGCTGGTGACCCCGGTGCTGCTCTCCTGCTTCTTATTCTGACATTTTGGATTGCATTCGATGAGGAACTCAGCTCAGGTGGGAAAAGAGGCCTGGGGCTAGGAGCTGAATATAAGGTTAAAGCTTGGCTGCTCAGAGTAAGGTATAAGGATCAGCAACACGGACATGGCCCGTGAGCTGCCTAGAGTTGCAGTCTCTCAGGCTCCGTCCCAGGCCCACCAAACTAAGATGTCAATGAGACCCACAGGTGGCACTTTGCACATTGAGATTTGGCAAGCCCAGCACCGTGACAGGACCTCAGAGCCTGCAGCTCAGAGCGATCGCACATGCTGAAGGTGACAGCCTTTTTCACTGTCCTCTCTGCCAAATCTAAATAAGAGCCCTGACAGAACACAGGAAAATTTTAGACCTCTATACATGTGATGGACATGGAGGCAGAAGTTGGAACTCCTAAGAAATATAATTCCCACTCATTTTCTTTGTTAGGAGACCATATCACTATTTTATTCACTCTGGATCTTTCCTTCCCATGCCTCAGAATCAACTATCACTACCTCTTAACTATGTAGTAGAAGCAATCTAACAACCAGTGCTGCTTACTTGGGGAGGGGTAAATCCAGCCCCAGAATACACTTGAGCCCAAAGGCAACCATCCTTCTCTACCATCTTAACCACTAAAATGGGTGCATGACAGGCCCATTCCCCTGGCCATGGTCTAGGAACATTACTTAGTGATGTTCGAAGGGCTTCACGATGCCCTCTACAGATTTCCAGAGAAGCTGGCTGAGCAGATTACACTGACCGTTATAACCAGAGGAGCTTAATTAAATGAGCTAGTGTGCAAACTATATAAACACACCCGCCTTTATTCACAGCAGCTCTCCCACTCATTGCTATAAATACCTCGCCAGCCCCTTTGGAGTTGGTGGACGTGGATATGCCGCCATTTCCTCTGCTAATCTCCAATTGTTTGGGGGTCTGGCCAAGTGCCACACCGGAAAAGTTGCCATGCTTGCTGCTTTTTTACATGCATGCCTTCCACAAAGTAATTATTACTTCCTGGAGGGCTGAGGGGCTAAATTTAACTTTAGCCATAGATTTACTCCTGGGGTCACATTTATACATATTTACCACTGCAAATTAAATGAGAGGTCCCCCCCTCCCCCATATGTGTCTATCTCAGGTAAAGGGAAAAGTTTTGTTCCTCATCTGCCTCTCATGAGCACACAAGGATGATAGAAAGTCGCCTTATTTGAGAATTGTTACTTCCCTAGATGACAGAACACTCATTCTCAAATTAATTTTGCTCAGAATCTTTCCCGTGTCGCAAGGGGACCATTTCTTGTGTGTGGATCTTAGCCAGAGAAGCCTATGACTTTTCAAAATTATAATTGCCTCATTACACCAGAGTGTCCGCATTTTAGCGGTGAAAGAAAAGACTGTTTAGTTTGGAAGACTTTTTAGTCTAGAAAGATAAAAGCCTGGGTGAAAAGTGTGGGTGTGCGAGGGAGTAACAGTGGCCTTCAGAAGAGGAAGTGTTAATGTACAGAGGATGGAGACCAGCTGCTTTTCATCTCCACTGAGAACAGACCAGAGGAAATGGGCTCCGGGAGAACTTGGGGAAGCTGCTTAAGAAAGAGCGTCCTTTCTTACAGGGCCAATCCTGGAGGAAACCGAGCCAACGGCATTTCTAGAAAGAAACTGGGAAGTGGCTCTGAAGGAGTTATATGTTACTGTAAAATTCCCAAATTAAGAAAGTTTCTAAATACACCCTTAAATTATTTAATTTTCAGGGCACATTATCATCATCCTTTTCAACAAATCGCTATTACATGCTTACAAAATGTAAGTCAGTGCACTGAGAGTAGCTCCGCAGTTCTTCGTTTCTGGGTTTGGATTTCAATTTTGCAATTTACTGACTTCATTACCTTGGTTTCATTATCCAACCTCTCTGAGTTTAATATCCTTATCTGTATACTTGTGTTTCTATAGCATGTTTCATAGAAAAATGGTTACCATCGAAGATAACATATGCAAGTTTTCTAGTACAAAAGCAGGTATATATTAAGCATTTAATAACATTAGGTATTTGATATTATGATCTGCAAGGCCTATAAGTGCAAGGGACTGCTTAGCACTTAGTTACAATACTAATAGTTTATTCCTAACTTATACTTTAGGAAAAAACACCAATAGGTTAAGCTAAGTTGCATTAGGGCATAAAACCAATAACACATATGTTGAATTTAAAAGCTGGTGCTCTTCCTACCATAACACACTTTCTCATATTATATGAAACAAATCAAGGATATGGAGATTGCGTATTAGCATATGCACCTATTATTAAAATCTGTAGTTTTCAAAACTCAGAATGCCTATCAAGCCTGGTCCATCTGCACTAGATTTGCCCCTTCGGAGCATCTCATCTATTGGCAGGGGGAGGTTGTCACCACTAAGTTAGACGATATAGCAGTACATTTGCTTGGAAGATCTCTCAAAAATTATGAAGTCTTTTCAATAAAGGAAGGTATGTTGAATTTATTTTAGATCTGCAAACTATTTTTCATCAATTTCTATTATCTAGTTACCCAATCACTAGCAATTTGTTGATGTCTGTGTTTCAGAGGCTGTGCTTGGTACTAGGAATTTATGATTTAAGGATCCTCTTCTACCGAAAAAGAAAAATATCAACAAATACTTGCTATATAGTAAGGTAAGTACTGTATTATGAATGACATAAAGTTTCCCAAAAAAAAGCAAATTTGGAAAAGTATTTCAAAGGAGCTAATATTTGAGCCAGGTCTTATGTGTGGTAGGAGAGCAGACATCTAGTCAAAGACCCTGGTAAAATGCTGAAAATTCTAAAAAATTACTGAATGTATAAAAAATCTTAATATCTTATGTATAGTAATTCAGACTCATGTTACCTTAATGACAGTAAAATATTTGAACCAAGAATGAAGTTACAATGATGAAGACAAAGTTGAAATACAATGCAAAAAATATTCCCACTAATTCTTCACTAAAATTTAACCCAATAAACAGACTTTTCCTTTTAGAATATTATTTGTTTTAGACACCAAGAAACTACTTGCTTATAGATCTACAAATAAGGGAAGGAAACATGTATAGATGTGGTTCCTGGTATAGCCAATCACTTATACCTGGAATATCGCATAAGATATTTCTACACATACCCTAGCCAGTTTTGCTCAGTGGTCAGAGCACCAGCCTGCAGGCTGAAGGGTCTTGGGTTCAATTCCAGTCAAGGGCACATACCTTGGTTGTACCTCAATCCCGGGATGGGTGTGGGAGGCAACCAATCAATGTGTCTCTCTCACATTGATGTTTCTCTCTCTGTCTCTTCCCCTCCCCTTCCACCCGCTCTAAAAAATTGATGGAAAAAATATACTTGTGTGAGGATTAACAATAACAGCAAAAGGTATTTATACACATTAGCTGGCCTGAAAACTTTCAAGCAATTGTTTCTAAACTAAATGCAATAGTTTCTACACCAAATACACTAACTACAGTGGTATTTTGATGACTTTAGAATGCCCCAGTCAAGCTATCAGCCATTTATTTTACATTTATAAATTGATGTTCTAAATAATTTTACCTTTGTGATATATGTTCTGAGATATAAAAACAATAAAAGTCAAATATTAAATTGAAGGGCTTTAGTCAAATACACACCCCTTTTATATATTGACTAAATATTTAAATGTAACATACAGTAGAATGTGTATGAACATTAAGGGAATAGTTTGGCATTTTAGGTCTCTTGTTAATGGCCTGTAACTGATATCTTTGAGATACTAATTTTGTCTTTTATTTGGACATTATAAGAAAAAATAATTCTGCAAGTTCTGAGCATACCAGAGAGAATTATAGCAGTAAGAATCATCTTTATAAAGGGTCAAAAGTTTGAATTCAAATACCGAGTTTGGTGATTGTTAAAGTGACTATGATGGTTAGCATTTTTACATGAGTTAGTAGACGAATTTGTAAGGCATGTGCTTGTATATGGAGTGGTGGTCATACTATATTTTATCACGTACATATTGTGTTTGGATCAAAATACCTTAAGGGAAACCTTAAGTTTCTACTATGTAGGACAACTCCCACAAAACCTATTACATAGTTTATGCTACTAGATGTAAGGTTTTTGTTTGTTTGTTTGTTTTGTGGTTTGTTTGTTTTGGGGCATGGTGTATTTTTCCAACTGATGTGATTTGTGATAAATCCATTTTTTCCTGTTCTTTTCATGCAGATTTCTTATTTTCCCTCCCGCATCTCTGTAAATAATATTTCTTTTAAAAATCTTAAACTGTTTCAGTGGTTAATATGATAAAGTTTATACTTTGATTTCATAAAGCAAACATAATAAAATCATCATAAATAAAAAGTCTTAACAATATTCTTGAGTATCAATAATGTAAATATTTTTAGCATTCATAAGGTGTTATATTTTTAAAAGGGCTCTTTTAACAAGCTGCCACCATGATGATGTCTTTCTAATGGTTATCTTAAGAGTAAAGAAAAAGTCCTAGCAGTTTATTATAAGCGAACATGTAAAATATCACTTAATATTCATAAAAAACACTTCACTTTTTCTCTTATTAACAAAAGAAACAATTCTTTGTGTAGCAGTTTGGTACTAATCATGAAGTAAATAAAGTCCCTGAAAATAGTATACAAACATTAGATTTTAAATCAAAAATGTTTATTGTAAAAAAGGACCTCGAAAATTGTTTTTTAAAAAAGAGACATAATTTCACAAGTCTCAACATTAGCTATAGAAAACATCTTTTTCATACAAAATTCATTCAATCATATAAAAATAAACACAAATTTACAGTAACTCAGCAACTATACAATTAAGGCACTTGAAAAGGGTGTTGCATAGATTGCATTTGGTGTATGCATTTAAAATAGTTTAAGTACATTACTGAGTTTCTAAGAATCCTTTCTTGCACTTATTCCCATCTTTAATTAATTTTAGAAAAATCATTAAAAATTATCTTAAAAGTAAGACATGGAGCATGCACCAGGAATGTTCAAAGCTAGTCTTTTCCTCCTCCCCAAGGCACATACTGTTTATTGGCAAAACAAACACAAAAACAAAAACACTTTTAATACAGTCTCCTGTGTTTTGCTCTTGTTCTTCTTCTTCCTCTCTCCCCTAAAAATACAGTTTAAAGCATTACAGGCGATCAAAAAAAGCTTTAGTTCAACAACGGTAACCAGACATTAGACATGTAATGAAGTAAACTTGGAATAGTTTATAAGGCACCTGAGATCGTGTCTGGCAGATTCTCTTCCTATAAGAAATTCTATTGCAAACTCTATTACAAAACAATACTGTTCTTTTTAGTTGAAATGATTTGGCAGCAATGTAAATCTTTGCATTCTTTCTTAGTAAGAAAAGATACAATGTGCTTTTTGCTTCGCCTTTGAAGAGAAAGATCCTTGTCTTTTATTCTCTCTATCTAGCTGTCAGTAAATATATAGGACTTTTAAACTTCACATGGAAAGGATTAACTTTAAACACATGGATTCCATGCTCTTGCAGCTTTTAGTGTGTGTGTGTGTGTGTGTGTGTGTGTGTGTGTGTGTGTGTCTATACATATTATTTGGTCGATATGCACAAGAGAAAATGCTTTTGGACTTTTCTTGATCATTTGGTCGGAGTGAAGAAATGCATTCTGCTCGCGTAAACATTGATTGCGTCACTCAGTGTGCTACACAGCAGCCAGATTCCTCATGTTTGTGCAGAAGAGACATTCTGGAGAAGGTTTTGGAGCAGTTTTTGCACTGGTATTTCTTTACATCGGAGTGGGTCTGCAGGTGAGCCCTCAGATTGGATCTGTCTGCAAATGCTCTGTTGCAGTGAGGACAAGAAAAGGGCTTCTCCCCTGGGGTGGAGGTGGAGTGGGAGGAAAAGAAAGACAGTCAGTGTTTTTAGAGGAAACGTAAAGACAGATAACGTTCATGAATAACCACATTTTACCAAAAGAATGAGAAGCAGCAAAACTTGATTAAAATTCCCCATAATACATACTTATTTTACTATCTAACCCTTTAAGATACATTTGAATGTTGCATTAAAAAATCACATTAAGCATACTACTTATTGCTGCTGCCAGTATGTAGAAATGATTCATGTATGTTTAGGACTTTCACTAATTAAAACTTTCTGCTTCAGCAGGTGAAGCTCATGTTTAGCTCCTCCCAACATTTCCCAATATTTCCCCTTTTCCCTCTTTCTGTATTATGACTAAGCCTGGATAAATGCCTTGACTCCCTGCAGAATGTGCTAGGAATAAAAAAAAAAAATCAGCAGCAAAAAGCAAAGCAACTGAAAGCAAATTCAGTTCTAATTAATGCAACTTGCTATAGGGTGATATATATTACAGCAAAAAGACGACTAACAGGAAACCATAGGAGGAAAACCATCTACCAAATGCTTTGAGATAGCAACATTTCTATCTGCTGATTATTGGAAGCGGTTTCACAGAACAAACATTCAAGTACCTCTTTCCTGATTTTCTAACTGATCTTTGAGACCAAACCTTCTGAATCTACTTTCCAAAGTCTCAATCCTGTTTGCAGTCTCTGGAGCAGAGGCTGTTAAAAAAGAAACGAAGCAGTGTGTGCTCCAAGGACTTTTTGAGTCATCAGGAAGTAGCTATAAATGATCATCCATCATTAAAAGCACTGTGTCACTACTCAATGCAAACCCCAGTGCCAACCCAGAGCTTCCGTCTGCTAGGGAGCATCGCTCCTGTCTACGTTTTCTCTTACCAGTGTGAGTTCTGATGTGTCCTTGAAGTAACCAGGGTCTGGAAAACGCCTTGCCACAGATCTTGCAGACACAAGGTAAGGTGTGGGTCCGAATGTGCATCTTAAGGGCGCCCAGGCTCACATATTCCTTGTCACAGTATTTACAGCTGAAAGATTTCCTAGACTGGGCATCACAGTGCAACTGCTTATGTTTGGCCAGCCCAGAGAAAGTTGAATAGGTCTTATTGCATAAATTGCACTGAAACTTTTCAGCTTCAATGGCATGGGGGTCTGAAAGCTTGGACTGTAGTCTTTCCTCTTCATCACTAATGGGGCTTTCTGAGCCGCTGTGGTCCTTGGATGAGGTGTCGGATGGAGAAGGGGGACTCACTCGACCCAAGGATGAGGCATATCCAGAAAGAGAAGAGAGGCCATTGGGTAGCGGGGCGTGGAATGGAGCTGCCGTAGTCCACATGGTGATGGGGCTGTATGCTCCTGAGCTGAGGATCTCTGGTTGTGGTATGACAGGCATGGGATAACTCTCATAGAGATACGGGGAAATGATCACTAGGGGAAGAAGTGAAAAGAAGAGGTTAAGGTAAAGCATTAAACATACACTGAGAGGCTACTTGGCAACACGGACAGTGCTCTCTCATGGAGATTTCATTTAATCTCCACCCTTGCTGCTAGTGGTAGTTAGTGTACTTCATGCACAGCTATGCCTCCTGCGTAGAGTGTGACAGGAGCGAGACCAGCTCTGCGGTGAGGAGCACAGCCAGGCGAGTGCCTCCACAGCCAGCAGGGAGAAGGAAACGCTTAGGTTGTATTTGTAAAGATACAGAAAAGCCGTTTCTCGTTTTATGCATGGGCTGGTTGCAGGTCTGCGTCTCCAAGTACAAAGATGTGTGTGAACCAAGCTGCTTTCTAAAGGAAAGGAGCCTTCTTACATGAAAAAAGCAATACTTCAACAGTTACGTATTGTGTTACTCATCTTCCATATATTCATTATGCATGTACATACAAGCTTTAGAAAACGAAGTTGCAAAGAGTTGAATGAAGTTTTCCTTGTCAGTTGAAAGTTTCAAAAGTTTTCAATTAAAATTTATCCTAAGTGATCAAAATAATCTGAACTCTCAGGACGTGACTTAAAAGGAAAACAATCTAGCATTTAGCTCTTTTGTAATAGTATTGGAGTTGTAATAGATATTTATATTTTAGATGTATCTAGGTACAATTCCTTTTTTTAAATTTCTCTCCTACCCTCTCTTCATCCCTCCCTCCCTTCCTTTTTATTTTATTATTATTATTTTTTTTTTACCTGTGTGTGTGTCCAGTTCGCTATAGTTCGGCTTTTTGGAGGCGTTGAAATGCTTCTTGACCAGGAAAGAGCGCGGCATCTTGCGGGCGGGTCTGGCGGGCGCCGGCGCGGAT
>NW_006296056.1:329337-333912 GCF_000327345.1 Myotis davidii
GGCTCCGGTCGGGACTGAGCCCGCGCCCGGGCTGGGTGGGTTTTTTCCTCTCTCCCGCGGGCAGGAGCCAATCGCCGCCCAGAGGTTCGGGTTTCAGCTCCTCCCTCTGGGACAGCTGTGAACAGAGGAAGAATCTGTTGTCAGACCAAACGATTCTGCTTCAAAATGGGCTGTGCTTCAGGATTTCAGTGGAGAGAGAGAAACAAGTGCCTAAGTATTTTCAGGAGGTAATTCCAGTTCCTTAGCTCCGCCAGTTACCGTGCTCTCTGCGCGCTGGATCGTCCCGGGAACCGTGATTTCTATAAAACACAGCCTGGCCCCGGATGCCGGGCAGAGCCAGCGCCCCGGGACCAAAGGCTCGCGGGGCCGGAGGGGTGCCCTGCAGGACCCCGGGTCAGCCCTGGGGTGAAGAAAGCCCGTATTTGGAAGTGACATCTGGAGAGGTTTTGCTGGCACCGAAGCAAAACAATGATCTCTTGGCTTTTGCAAAAGGAAGGCAGAGGCGAGAAACAAACGAGGAGGGCGCCTGCCTCGCGGCGGGGGCTTCCCGGATCTGCAGAGCTGCCTCCCGGGCCTCGGGGCGCCGGGCCTGGACGCCGGGGAGGAAGGCACTTCGGGTCCTAGAGGCGCAGCGAGGCAGAGGCTGCACTTCCTGGGGAAATGAAGTCACCATGTCACCATGTTGGCCTGCTGGCTGGACAGACGTGCTCTTAGCCTATGAAAGACCTGCTGATGGAAGGACTGGGAGACTGCTTGGGGCTTGGAGGGGACTGGGGGGGCAGGGAACAATAGGAAAACTGTCCTTAGGAACCATGAAAAATTCCCACAAACAAACTTGACGAGATTTTATCTCTTCGTGTGTCACTGTCGCGGGGAGAAGATGTGAATGGGCCCTTGGAGACGCAATTCTTTCATTTCCAAAGCGCATCTGCTTGTAAAGGCTGCTATTTTCTTTAAAGTCATCAATATTCATCTGAGGAGCTGCTAGTTTCTGGACTGTGTTTTTAAACAAAGGATACCATTATGAGTACTGCTTGGATAAAGTTTGGAGAGGCTAGCCTAGTAACCAATAAAAATACTTTAATTTTGTATACAGCATTAAATCTAAAAATATTAAAAATGGCTCATTTGAAACGTAATTAAAAGTAACATTTCAACTGTGTTTTCCAGCATCTCTGTCCATTCCAGACTCCCCCCAACACACACACCTTTTACTTAAAACATTAAAGAAAATACAAATTTGCAATAAGGCCACTTCACCCTTGTTCCCAGCAGGTGCTGGGAGAGTGGAAAGGAAAACAGTGGCGGTCAAAGCAGGACCTGAAGAGGACAGCGCGTTGTCAGAAGGCCTGGCTTCTTCATCTCGGGATGAGAACCGCAGCCTGGGTGCTGGGGGCGGGGTGCTCACAGGGTTTCCGAGCCATTTCAATGATCCCTTTGTTCTTCTTCCAACAGTCACTAATTTAAATGTTGGAGAAAGGAATTTAGATGAATCTTTATGTTAAAAACACATACACACACACACCAGTATTTGTAGGAGACAGGAAAATATGAATATGCATTAGATTCCTCCACCAACTGTAAACTGGAGTAGAATTCAGAGCAAGTTTTCTGAGCTTGCTACCTTCGCTAAGGGTTTGTTCAGATCTGGGCACCTGGTTTACGCAGCCGGGGTCCTCCCTGCCCTTGCCGCCGCATTTCCTGCAAAAGGCACATTTTGCTAGCGTACCACACAGAGAACACACGAGCTGCCATGTGCTTTGACTTCCTCCGCTCACTTGAGGCAGAAGTCTGTTCGCCACGGTGGTGTTATTGTGTTATTTACTTGTTGGTAGTTATAACACAAGAAAACCTGCTAAAGTGTGTATTTTTTAAAAATCTAGTTAAAATGTTTAACAGCGATTCACCACGCTTAGAAAAAAAGAAGCAAACTTGGATTTGGATTACCGATGCATAACTGAGCCAAGTCCCCCACTGCAAGTCCACGGAGGCTCATCACCAGACACAAATCAGTCAGGAAATGTTACCCCACCTTCGGGGACGAGCGGCCGGTGTTCGGGATCGTGTATGAGGCATGTCATTACACAGGGCTGCGTGGTAACTAGCCACAGGCAGCCCTGAATGAGGTCTGGTCTGCTGTCAGGAGAGGGAGAGCCTGCGAGGCGATCGCGTGAGTCAGACAGGTGCTCTGCTCAGACACAGCAGAGAGCATTTGGCACCAGAACGGTCTGAGGAAAGAAAAGCCCCCACTCAAGGGCGTACTGCTAGGACGCTCCTAAGACAAGGTGGAAAGTTCTCGTCCTGCAAGCCGGAGGGATCATCTGGAGAAGGTGGCATTAATCACTGTCTAAAAGACGCTCTTGCCCAGGAACAAAAATCTTTGCTAGGATATCAACAAGATACCAGGTTTCAATGTTTCGTTTGGGCCAAACAAACCCAAGTGGGGTAGGTAATGCCAGAAATTAGTCTTAGGCTGGCATAGTTAGGGTCATTGGAACAGAGAGAAAATGGGGCTTATCCTGACATGTTACTGTGTACTCAGACCAGACAGGGTGAAGCTGGTAGGCAGTAAGGAAGGCTCAGGACTTGTCTCCTGACAGTTCAATGTGGGGCACCGAGAAATGAAAAAAAGGAGGGGAAGCAGTGCCCTTGGGTAATGTCCCTGGGGCCCTGGCTCCCAAAAGAACTTGGTTACCATGGGGGATGAAGGGGATTAACATGTAACCCTCCCTATGGTTGAACCACACTTAGAGGGTCTTTTCTTTCACCTGTTTTCTGTGGGGTACATGGGATATTAGAAGCCCATGCAATGTAATTCCTTCATTGTCATGAATTTTATTTGGATGTGACTCATATGATAGTCTCTTATTTTCTCTGTTGTATGAAGAACCTGACAAAGATAATTTGGAAAACTTCGTCAGTTAAAGGTCTGGGACCTGGTGGGATGCCATGCCCCCACAGGCTCTCCTGTACTGGTGGGGTTTCTCCTGGACACAGTCTTGCCTTGCCAAATAGGGAAATAAATTATATTCATGAGAGTCGAGAATGCAGCTTCGGCTTGCTTCCCTTGCACAGAGATTTGTGTGTATGTAGAAGTTTGGGGAGGTTAAAAGCCATGCAGATGTTGACTGCTAAGTTTAGGGAATGGAGTAGATCTGGCAGCAGAGAAACCATGGTTGGCAGAGATAGGAAATGCCATCTCGTGCTGTGGCCTGTCTCCTACAATGCATGGCATCTCTTTCTAGCTTCAGTTTATGGAGTGATCAACCTGGAGGGGGCTGGGAAGGATGGCCGCCCTTGAATGAGGTGGAGTTATGGAATACTGTTAGTTTGACAGTGATGTCTGGAGAATATGATAATGCATTACTAATTTTTAAACTGCGTAGTAACAAAGTGTTTAATGTAACTTTGAAAAATGAATGACAAAGATGTGATGTCATCTCATGGTTTTTGTGTATATTTATATTTGTATACAGGTGTGTATGTTTGTATTTGTATTCATAATTCATAATTTAATTCGGTCTCAGACAAGGTAAACCAACCCCTAAAAGAGAAATAAATGTTTCCTTTCAGTACATGAGTTTCTCTATTTGTAAAGTATACTTTAAACGTTTTCCTCATTTAAGATGATTTAGAGGTAAATATCCCTCAATATAAAAGGGAAAATAATCAGAGTGGGCATAAAATTCTACTCCTATTTTGAGCTTCATAATAAGGAGAACCCATTTCTCTGAGGATATACATGAAACTACATACACACCCAATATACATAAATGCCATTAACCGAGTTAAATGTGATCGCGTGTGCGCACGTGTGTGTGTGTGAATTGTAGTGAAATACAATAGCAAACAAATGGTGTCAGGATGTCCCTCTGCTCTTTAGGAATGTCTATTATTTCCGGTGTGTTCCCAGGGCCATTTTCACCAGGCTAATAGTCACTAGCATTGTGGAGTTGGCTCCAACACCGTTAACTCAACAAATACTATCACACAGGATTAATAGATAGTTAAGAAAGATCACTTCGAACAGAAAGTTCGAATTTATTAAACATGGGAACGCATGTAATGAGATTCATTTTGTGACAAATGCAGGTGTTTAGAAATCACTTGTTTTCAGAACTGTATTCCTAGTTAAATGTTTTATAATCTCACTTCCTGTTGTGTGGCTATAATATGGTTAACTTATCATGCAAGGTAGAAGATATTCATCTCTTCAATGTTATATTGCACCTTGTAGAAAATGCTGATGATCTTATCTATAAGATGAAGCTCTAACACTGTCAACTCAACAAATACTATCATACAGGATTAATAGATAGTTACAAAAGATCACTTCGAACAGAAAGTTCAAACTTATTAAACATGGGAATGACATGTAATGATATTCATTTTGTGACAAACGCTGGTGTTTAGAAATCACTTGTTTTCAGAACTGTATTCCTAGTTAAAGGTTTTATAATCTCACTTCCTGTTGTGTGGCTATAATATGGTTAACGTATCATGCAAGGTAGAAGATATTCATCTCTTCAATGTTATATTGCACCTTGTAGAAAATGCTGATGATCTTATCTATAA
>NW_006296056.1:334681-336928 GCF_000327345.1 Myotis davidii
CCGCTCAGAGAATATTTACATGTGAACTTTATATATAATCTGTGGTGTGTGGAGTTTCTGTTTACATCCCCATCCCACTCAACACGATTTCTGCAGTAGGCCTATCTTTCATCCTAAGTAACACACGGGGGCATTGTTGATTCATTTTAGACTTGATACCATTTTCCATCAAGATCTGGTTGTGACTTCTGGGAAGATACTTGGACTAGAATCCTAAGTACTTAACTAGACAGCAGCCATGGTCCTTTGGCCTGACAGCCTGTAATCATTAATTCTTATTCCAATAACATCATGTGCTTTTTCAAAATGCAAGTGATGATCTTTGTCACCTCACTCTGTAATGGGATTATGTGGGAGGAAATAAACCCATCGATAAAATTCAATGATTTCAAGGAAGGCACAAGTGAAGGGAAATACTCACAGACACAGACAACAATATAGTGATTATCAGAGGGAAGGGGGAAGAGGAGAGGCAGAGGAGGGTAAAGGGAGGCACAGATGGTAATGAGTGGTGAACACACAATATCCAGATGATGTATTATAGAATTGTATACTCGAAACATACATAATTTTATTAACAAATGCTACCCCAGTAATTTCAATAAAAATGTAAAAAGCAGAATGTTTTCAAGTATAAGGGAGGATTTCTACGATCTGGAGCTGTCTCTTTTTCTACAGACATGGGTGTGCATGGGTGTACATGGGTGGTGTGCCTGCATTGGGCCTAGCATGAGCATCCATTGGTTCATGTATGGGGATGCATGTTTGGTAAACTTGTGGGGTAGATTGGTCTGCATTGATTTACAAGAGGGACTTGAGAGAGCTTGATCCTTAAGTATCAGAGAGGATAGCACAGTGCCTGTTGCTTCGTTGTGTCTTTTTCTGAGCACCCCAAAATGTCGTGGGGAAGCAGGGGTAGAGCCTACTAAATGAACCTGAAGCATGAATTTACTATAACACTGGTAAGCTTTACAGGGTAGACAATACTGCTTTGGAACCTCTGAGGCAGAGGTCATAAAAAGGGGGCTGTGGCTTGTGAGAACACTTCCCATGTCTCACCATGAAACACTACAAAATGTGGGCACCTGGATGAGTCCAGGGCATCAGCTTTAGTGGCAGTCATGCCAGCAGGCATTGGTAGTGCCTAAGACATATGGGGGTACCCGGTGGGAGTGGGGGTACTGCCCAGTGAGAAATGAGGGCCTGCCTGACACTCTTGCTCTCAGCAAACTAACAGGAGTGTCCTAGCAGAAAAAGATGAACCAGGAAAACATGGCGGCATGTATGAGAGCCATACTGAAGTAGGAGGAGGAAGGACACTACATATTCTAAATGAAAACTGGACGCTTGCCCTGTACACCCTGAAAAACAGCTTGGTGGGACTCCCAGGAAGACTTTCCGGGGTACTGAGGTCCTAAGTCAGTGGGAAGGAAAGCACAGATGTCTCCTACATACTGAACAGAGAACAGTGAGGATGAGTGCCAGTCTGCACGTGTGTACCAACAGCACTGCTCGCAGGGACCCCTGCATCAGAAATGTCTTCACATAGCACTTTGCCTCTTCCTTTGCCTCAGATCTGAATCATCAGCGTGTATATCTGGACATTAAAATTGAAATCCTTTAAAACAGCAGACTGTGAACCCCCCAAGACAGTTTAGAGAAGCAGAGTCTAAACTATGCGATGCTGATGATTACCTCCCTAATTTAGATCTTGGTTCACCGACTCAGTGAGTAATTCTCTGCAGGGCGCGGCTACAGGGCTAAGCCTCGGACTGACCTGTTGGCAAAGCCACAAACAAGTCCCAGCTTAGGGGGCACAGTCCTCTTGGCATAATTAGGCTTGACCTTATGACGCTCCCTAGAGCTTATCTGGGTAGCTAATGGGCTGAGGGAGATGCAGCAAGTGCTGCCAAAACAAGTCAAACTCACAAGAACACTGTAACTATGGTGACCACTACCTTGTTTACCTCTGGCTATAAAATAAAGGCTCAGCCTGCCTCTGGATCTCTCTCTGTGGCCTCAGCCAGGCACAGGAAGATCCACCTAGACCAGTGATGGCGAACCTTCTGAGCTCAGCGTGTCAGCATTTTGAAAAACCCTCACTTAACTCTGGTGCTGTGTCACATATAGAAATTTTTTGATATTTGCAACCATAGTAAAACAAAGATATATTTTTGATATTTATTTTATATATTTAAATGCCATTTAACAAAGAAAAATCAACCAAAAAAATGAGTTTGCATGTCA
>NW_006296056.1:337444-339641 GCF_000327345.1 Myotis davidii
TGCTTGTGCCAAAACCTTGTAATTTTAAGTTCAGTTCATTCATATGAACAGAGAGATCTGTAAAAAACATCAAATTGCTGACCCACTTATGATCATTGATCTGAGGAAAGATTGCCAGATCCTTATTCTCAATAAATACCGTAATTTCTTGAAAGTACTCCACAAATCGCTCAAGTACTTTACCTCGACTCAGCCATCTCACATTATTGAACATCAGTAGTCCACTGTAGGTTGAATCAACTTCCTGTAAAAGTGCAGAAAATTCTCGCTTGTGAAAGGGTCGAGAAGCTATAAAATTCACAATTTTTGTTACAACTGACAAATGCACATTATAGTTGAGGACATTGACACTCACTCATAACAAGTAACAGAATGACTAGACAAAAAAAATCAGCAAGGATATAGAATGGAATGACACCATCCACCAGCTGGATTTAGTTGATATATTCAGAACAATTCGCCCAACAATGCAGAATACACATTTTTTTGTAAACATCCATAGAATATTCACCAAGATAGACATATCTTGGAATAAAACAAGCCTTAACAAATTTTAAAGAGTTGAAGTCATACAGAATATTTCCTCTGACCATAATCAAATCAAATTAAAACTCAATAACAGAAAACAACAGGAAAAACCTTGAAGTACTCAGAAATTAAGTAATATACTTCTAAATAATTCGTGGGCCATACAAGAAGTCTCAAAGAAAATAAAAAAGCAAACAAACATAAAACTAAATAAAATACATCTCAAAGTATGTGGGATGCATCTTAAGCCACAGTGAAAACGTCATCTATAGCACCTAAGAGAGAAACAGCCTCAAATCAACAACCTAATTCTTACCTCAAGAAACTAGAAAAAGAGAAGCAAAATAAACATGAAGCAATCACAGGGAAAGAAATAATAAAGATAGAAATAAATACAATTGAAAACAGGAAGATACAGAGAAAAGTCAATGAAACCAAAAGCTGGTTTCTTCAGTAAAGTTAATAAACCTATGGCAGGACTGAATAAAACACAAGATAATTAGAGACAAAGCTCTGTATCAGGCATGAAACAGGGAATATTACTATGGATCCTATGCCATTAAAAGGATAATAAAAGAGTAATACAAATAACTTTATGCTTGTCAATTTGACAACATTGAAGAAATGGAACAATTTCTCAAAAACCACAAACTACTATCAATCAACCAAGATGAAATAAGCTCCTGAAAAGTTCTAGAACCACTAAAGAAATGTAATTTGTAACTTAATTTCCCAAAATGAAATCTCCAGACTCAGATGATTTCACTGAAAAAATTTACCAAACATTTAAAGAAGAATTAATACCAATTTTACATAATTCCTTCCATAAAATAGGAAAATTTTTCCAACTCATTTTATTAGGCATGACCCTGATACTAAACCAATAAAGAGCTGTGAACTATACAAAACAAACAAACAAAAAAACCCAACAACAATAAAAAAACCTATACACCAATGTCTTTCATGAATTTAGATATAAAAAATCCTCAGAAAAATATTACCAAATTGGAGAAAGCAAGATGGCAGCATAGGTAAACATCAAAATTGCTGCCTCCTACAACAACTTCACAAATACAACAAAAAGACAAAACAGACATCATCCAGAACTACAGGAAGGCTGGCTGAGTGTAAATCCTACAACTAGAAGGAAAGAAAAGCACACTGAGAGCCAGAAGAGCTGCGGAAGTAAAGTGCAAAGGTACGGAGGCTCGCGCACGCGGAAAGGGCCTGGCACCTGAGGACACGGCTGTCTTTTTGAATCGGGAGGGAGTCACAAGCTCCTGACTGCTCTGAACTCCAGTTCCGGGGAGTCTCTGAGGACCCAGGACTCATACGGGGAGAAACTGGACTGTCTGGCATCGGCAGAACTGGGAACTCAAGGGCTGTTTTCCCTCAGAGGTGCTTGCAGCGATTACTGCAGGACACTGAAACCCGGGACCTCTTAGGGCAGGACTGAGGATCAGCCATAGCTGTTTGCTCCACACTGTTGATTTCCTGAGTCCCTGCCCCACCCAAGCTGCTAGCAGAGGCTTTTGCATATGAGTGGGCTGGCCCTTTGAGATCTAAAATTACCTAACAAACTGCAGCTGGGTCAGAAAGACCCAGAACATCCAAAAGAAGGCCCAAGACTCCACAGCAGTTTGCACTGCTTCACAGCTGGGACTACTCT
>NW_006296056.1:341011-341542 GCF_000327345.1 Myotis davidii
ATAAAATAAAATAAATAAATAAATATATTACCAAATTGAATCTAGCCATGTGTAAAAATAACTATATGCCTTGAACAAGTGGGACATATTCCACATATGGAAGACCTGGTTCAATATTAAAATGTCAGTCAATGCAATCCACCAGGTCAAAAGGCTAATGGGAAAAAAGTATATGATCATATCAATCAGAAAAAGCATTTGACATAATCCAACATGCATTTATGATAAAAACTCTCAGCAAACAGGAAGGAATAGAGGGAATCACCTCACTACAAGAAAGAAAATATAAAAGAATCCTTCAGCCAACATCAGACTTAAAGATGGAATGCTTTCCCCCTAAGATCAGGAACAAGGTAAAGGTACCCACTCACCATTCTTATTCAACATAGCCCTGGAAGTTCAAGCCAACCCTTCTTTAATTTGAATCTAAAACAGACCCTCTGGAAGGCAGCTATGCTCACCACTATACCACCAACGCATTTTTGCACAGCAAAGGAAACCATCAACAAAACAACAAGAAAACCCACTGCG
>NW_006296056.1:342440-346177 GCF_000327345.1 Myotis davidii
AAAGAATTTTTTAAAAAGTTTCCTCTAAAAAATAAATAAATGAATGAATAAAACAGGCCCTCTGTTAGCAATGGGTTTGGGAGGCCAGCAATTGTCACAAAAGAGACACACCTACATTTGGAAAGGAAAAGTGGGTAGAGCCTCTGAGTCTTAGGAAGCGTAGAGGTATAGAGGGGTGGGCGGATTGAGCTAGAATCCACAATTGAAAAGGCCTTTGAATAATTTCTCCCTCTATCAGGTAAGTAGCAGGAGACATGAAGCCAGTAACCCTGGTGGCAGGGCCCCCCACCCCCATGCTCCCCACCCAATGGCCCTTCAGTCACAAAACCACATTCTACACAGCACAGCAGAACCCGTGGCTCTTTGCACCTAAATAACAATTTCAATGTTACCAGGCCAGCTGGGGCTTGTTTTTGAGTCTGTGGAAAGATAGGAAGCTGTCAAACAGAAAGTTAGGGTAGGTTTACACTGCCAAATCTGTAATTTTGCTCATGACTTTAGAGCAGAGGCATGCTCCATTGCAAAACTGCATTGCTGCGACCAAGCTTAAAATATAAATAGCGGCACATATATAAACTAGAAGTTGGCTTAAACATACATACAGGTTTAAAATACATATACATTATGTTACAGCAAATATGGTTGCTTGAAGCTGGTTCTGATTCTTACAGTTTGAGTATTATCTTTGTCCTTTCCTAAGACAAATTTTCTCCCTCATAGAGGGAAGCTCTCCCCTTCTCTCATCTTCCTGACTCAGCCGCTACCTGTACACCTTTCTCCACCTTGCTGCTGGTGTGGTCCTAACCCAGACACAAATGGGATCAAGTCATTTCCCTGCTTAGGTCATTTCTGGTGGTTCCTCCTCCTCAACCATGTCACTGAACGTGTAGGCCACGGTCAGGAGCCTGCCCAAGAATTGTTTCTGTCCATAACAAGGTAGGTTCAGAAGTTGAGAGTAAGCGTTTGGAAACTTTATAGCAAGCATGTCAAACTCAAAGGCTAACATGGGCCAAATAAACAAGGTATAAGTTTATATGGGCTGCAAAAAAAACAAAAGCCTCAATTTTCATAGAAACTAGGTTTATTTCGATAGAGACGTGTTGAATACAAAGAGCTGAAATAAATGAGTCATCATTAGCATAAAATAATAGAACATTTTCATAAAAACTAATATTTTTTTCTCGAACATTAACTTACCAGACACAGAATAACTGCAGAAATTAATAAGCATAACACAAATCTATTTTTCTTGTTCTCTGAAAGTGAAATATTTCCTGTTGCGCACACCAAATAAGTCAGTCCAAGACTAATGATGTGGCAATCGGCTGCTAAAATATTCGCTGCCAGTATTAGTGAGAAATGGTGCACTTGCGCATAAGGCGCATAAGGGAAATGAATGCAACACGATTATAGTAATCAGTCATTAGCGAACATTGTAGTGCGTTATTAATAATTATGTGTAATAGGATATCGTAAAAATTAAGGTATGAAATTGTTATTAAAACGTTTCTTACATACCGTTATATTGGCTGGGCCACAAAAATATTCGTTGTGTGCTGCATGAGGCCCGTGGGCAGGGAGTTTGACATGTTTGCTTTATAGGCATTTGACATGGACATATTCTCCAACTGTGTTACCAAGCAGTGTCAACACAGGCTGCTATGGGACTCACATTGTGAGGCATCTGCTTTACAAACTCCATACTCTAATTAGTCTGGGAAAGATCGGGGGATAAAACCCAACATCCGGTCCTTCATCACAGCTAGCTGCAGAAGCAGAGCTCCAGGACAAAGTCCAAAGACTCCCCCCACCCACCCCCATCCCACAAGTTCTTACTATCTGGTCTATGTCCGTGGTTCCTCCAACGTCTTCTGGAACTCCTGCATCTTGCCCTCTCCATCAAGCTCCTTGACAGTTCTCCACATACCGTGTATGTAATTCTCCTTTCTGAATGCCTTTATCTGCCTTGGCTGACTGGAGACTTTCTCTCATCCGCTAAAACAGCTTCTGTGAAACCACTTCTGATACCATCATCAATCCCCAACACAGATATCCCCTCCTTTGTCCTTCTGTGCTACTCAGTACATCACTCAAGAAGCTTTTTTTTTTTTTTTGCAATGTCCAATAAGGATGAATAGAATAAGACAACCTAAAACCTGCCACCAAATGATTCCTAGTCTCATGAATGTTCTGTGTATTGTCTCCCCAAGGACAGCAGCCATGTCTTAAACACCTTTGTGTCCCAAAGCCTCTGTGCCATGAAATGGTAGGAAAGGAGGGAATGACACATTTGGAATTAAGGTTGGTAAGAATGGATGAAACACAGGTACTGGGAAGTATTTTACCCCCTCAGTTAACCTGCCTTGGCTTTCATTTCCCCTTTATCACATGTGGGATTTCAATATCTACAGTTACTTTCAAGCTCAAATATTTTCTCTAGAGCCAGAAAGTTCATATTGTGGCAGGCAGTAAGAAGCTAGAAAAATTTCTGGGCAAGTGGAATAGGGAAACTGAGACAAGAAAATCAAACAAGGCCAAACAATTTGAACAACTTACAGCCAGCTAGAATCTCAAGACCTTATCTCTCTTAACCAGGGACACTTGAAAGTAAATGGTTTATACCTCCCCTCCCTAACCAGAGACTATGTAGCCTAAATCACCCTGGTCGAGGAGATAGAGGACAGAGACCCAATTAATGCCACTTGTGCCAGCCAAACCCAAGGACAGCTGATGTCAGTGGAACAAATAACAAAAACCTTATTAAAGCCAGACAGACCCAAGATAAAAGTAAAACAGTAAAGCAGACGAAAGAATAATCCCAAACTCTCCTATACACTCATTTTAATGCATCAGCATATTAAAAACACTCCTGGAAACCTTTCCCTAAGATTCTCATCCACACAAAAAAGATAAAAAACTCTCAGGACAAAGAACCAGCCTGGGCTCACTCTAGAGGAGCAGTCGCCAATCTTTCGGACCTCATGGACCACCACTGGTCCACGGACCATAGGTTGGTGACCACTGCTCTAAGTAGGATGGCGAACCTTTTGAGCTCAATGTTGTGCCCAGATTTCAAGATTCCCAAGGGCCCACCAGGGAGCCAGCGAATCCAATGCAAAAGGAAAGAGTCATTTATTTCAAACCTAGGTTTGGCTCCCCTGCCCCCCACTTACTGGCACAGCAGCAAGTGGCAGAGAGAGGGAAAACTCTGTGTGGAGAGAGGTTTTAGGGCGTTGGGGCAAGGGGAGGAGAAAGGACTGTGGACCCTGCCGATTGGCCAGGTGCCAGTCGGTGTCTCATTACACAGGATGTGGTCATAGTGATGACGTGCACTTCCCTTGACTATCATTGGCCAGTCCAGAGAAATCCTGGGGGTGGCCAGCAGCGGCTTGGCTTCCGGGAAGAAACCTTGCCGAGCACATGGCCAAGGTAAGATGGAGGGCATAGCCCTTACCCTGGGGCAAGGGGGGGGGCGTAGCCCTTACCCTGGGGGAAGGTAGAGGGCGTAGTCCTCGCCCTTTCAAACAAGAATGGAGACAGACTACTGCCCTTTAGGCTTAAAAAAACCCCAGAAGTGTCCTGCAAACAGACATTTGGTTCTGTCCACACACCTCAGAGAGATTGGATGAGGAAATGGCCCCGTTTGGCCCTGACTTTACCCACTTATGTTACTCTTGAAGGTGTCTTTGCCACAATGTGAATAAACTGCCACCTTTTGGAATAGGGGCTCATGTGAA
>NW_006296056.1:351055-356283 GCF_000327345.1 Myotis davidii
CAAATATTTATTGAGCTCCCACCGCTATAAGGGAAAGACCCTGGGATGCAGTCATTCATTCATTCATCCAATATAACATTTTAAAATATATATTTGTATTGATTTCAGAGAGGGGGGGAGAGAGAGAGAGAGAGAGAGAGAGAGAGAGAGAGAGAGAGAGAGAGAGATACCAATGATGAGAGAGAATCATTGATCTGCTGCCTCCTGCACACCCCCTCCTGAGGGTGGAGACTGCAACCCAGGCGGGTGCACTGACCAGGAATCATGACCTCCTGGTTCATAGGTAGATGTTCCATCACTGAGCCGGCTGGGCAGACATGCACTTTTTCACCCCTCCTAAACTCTGAGGAACCAGGGAAGCAGCAGGCAGCAACAGCTCATCCTGGGATATCTCCAAGGCCCCCTTTCTTGTCTGACTTCCCAGTGAGCTAACAGAGCCCCTCCTTGGCGCACTTCTTTCCTATAACACTTCTAGAGCCAAAGCAGAGCACCGCCCAGGCTTCCCCCGTTGTTTCTTCTACCCTAAATCCTTCCTTTGTTTCACTATCAGCAGCTTTGATAAACCTACTCTCAAAATCACCTGGACTTTCAGAGTGAAATCTTTCCTACATGAAGTCAAGAATGCACATACTGCAGGCCCGCCTGAGGGAGACCCGCTCCGGGCTGTCCCTTTCTCGTATCAATATCATTGAACCTACCTTCCTGCAGATTTCCCTAGAAGATGGCCCTTATTATCTCCCCACCTCTACCCCATGCCAATTCCTCAGAGTCTAAACACAAAAGCAGCAGACACAGGAATTCATGTGGCTGTATTTTCCTGAGACTTTTCATCAGGTCTTTATCAACATCAACTCCTTTTGGTGACAGTGGCCTTTCAGTGGCTTGTAGACTGCTCTCTAAACAGGTAATTAAAATAGAAACAAACATGGCTTTTAAATTTGGAGTTTAATTGACTGGTGTCATCTCCAGGTATTGCTGGGAAATGAAGGCGATAATGCATGTTTCAACACAAACATGGCACAAGCCCCTAGGCGTGGGAACGAAGATCCAATAGTCATTCACACATACAACAACAGATCTGGAACATCTCAAATTAAAGCTATCAAGCCAGAAATGGGCTTGCATTGTGGGTAACTAAGTGAACATTGTTCCCCATTAAGCCTACTGAATTGAGTGAGATCAGTGCTTTTCTTCTCCCCACTGCCTCCCTCTAGATACAGATTTCACAAAAGTATAGATTCAAATATATGTAGTCCTTTGGGTTCTCAGATCAGATCCAAGTCTCCTGTCCCCACAAGGTTTCAACACAATAGGAAATTATTTCTAGACTTGATCCAACATCCAATTCTTTATGTATATATGTTTTTATTGATTTTAGAGAGAGAGAGGTAGGGAGAGGGAGAGATAGAAACATAAATGAGAAAGAAACTTGATTGGCTGCTTTCTGCATGCTCCCTACTGGGGATGGAGCCTCAAACCTGGATATGTGGCCTGACAGTGAATTGAACCAGTGACCTCTTGGTACATGGGTCTATGCTCTACCACTGAGCCACAATAGCCGGGCCCCACATCCAATTCTTGATTTGGAATAAGTAAATTCCATTTGACCAAAGCCTTTCATCCCTCATATTTAATGTGAATGAGTTGATTTAATTCTTCCTTTGAGTCACAGCAATATCATGGTCAGTGGTCATTTTCCATTGTGTTGCCTTCCTGGAAAAGTCAACTACATGTTGTGAGAGCATGGACTACTGTCTGAGCCTTCCTCTTGTCTAAAACACATATCCCAAACCCCTCCTCACCTGGATAGATCTAGCTCACCCTGCAAATCTCAAATTAGGTAACACTTCCATAACCCCTATGTGTTCCCCACGCTGGGGCAAATGACATTCTTTCTCATTCCCATAGTCCCCTTGAAAACCTTCCTTTGAAAGTGATGTGATAGCAACTCCAATGTCAAAGTACTCCTAACCTGGTAGTGAGCAGAGCACACAGAATGCACTAATAAGGCCCTAATTTCAATGTCTTCTCCATGTGGTCTAATTCTAAAAAATAAAATAAAATAAAAAATTCAAACTAGCAAAGATTGAAGATCCTGACATTTTCATTTCCTCAGATAAATTCTTCCCAGGAATACTTAGTTGAGTAAGAAATCGCTAGTAAGATGGTCAAAGATGCTGCCAGTGGAATTTCTCCACAAATTTTTCTCACTGGCAATGTTGCAGTCAGATAAAAGCCTCCAGGAATGCTGTGAAGGATGTTTTCTGAGGTTTCAGACCTAAAACCATCCTATATATCACCTCCTTTTTATACTACCTCTCCCACCCCCAACCTCCCAAAACACCACCTCTCCATGAATTCAACATGCGAATCCTTGTAGGCAAGTGTTTAGTCCGAGACCACAGGAGAGAAAGATTCTGCTATTCGTCTCCGGGGTGTACCCTGCAGAGACTTCCATCACCACAGAATGCCACTGCATCTGTTCTCATCTCTCAGAGCCCCTTCACTTCAACTGACAGGACGGCTTCCCTCTACCCTGTTCCTGGTGCCATACCTGGGGGCTTGCTACACATACTAGTGTTTCAAAGCAATATTCCCAGCAGGAGTTCCCAGGGGAGGCTACACACAGGAGGAAGGAGATAAAGGTCTGAAATCTCAGTTTTAATTGCATGTGGATTTGAGAAGCCTGTTTTGATTAACAAGTAATGCTGTAATGTCATATCCCTCACAGTTCAATGAAGAGGTTTTTTGTTGTGTGTTTTTTTCTCCTTAAGAAAGTGAAAGAGGGCGTCAGATATCTCTGCAACACCTTCCCAAAACCCCAAGCAATAACTGGTTTTTACAAAGGCTGAGGAACTTGATTGCAAAGACAAAAATCAACTTTCAAAGGGCTCTGGCGACCTCTGCTGGCAATTGGTGCTGACAGCCGTCATATAGGAAAGGATTCCTAGTCACCAAAGGTTAGACTTGATCTGTTCCACGCCTCATGCCATAATGGTTCAGACACTCAATACTGGGGAGAGAGGAATGGGGACCATCCAGGCTATGGCCCAGGAGAGGGACAAGTCACCTGCCCTGCCATCCCAGGCACCAGCGGCTATGCCTGCACCTGCGGCCCGGGAGAGGGGCAAGCCACACACCCTGCGGTCCTCGGTGCCAGCCACTGGAGCTGAGGCTAAGGAGAGGGACAAGCCGCCTGCCCTGCAGTCCCGGGCACTAGCAGCAGCGCCTGCAGCTGCGGTCCAGGAGAGGGACAAGCTGCCCGCCACGCAGTCCCAGCCACCTGCGGATGCAGCCTGGGTGAAACCGCCTGCCCACGGTCCCCTGTGGCGACCTGGGAAAGGGACAAGCCGCCTGCCCCACAGTCCCAGGTACCAGAGCTGTGCCTGCACCTGCGGCCTGGGAGAGGGGCAAGCCACACACCCTGCGGTCCTGGGTGCCAGCCACTGGAGCTGAGGCTCAGGAGAGGGACAAGCTGCCCGCCCCACAGTCCCGGCCACCTGAGGATGCAGACTGGGTGAAACCGCCTGCCCACGGTCCCCTGTGGCTGCGGCCAGCCTGGGGGAAGCTGGCCCAAGTCCTGGGTGCCTGTGGCCAGCCAGAGGGAGGGAAACCTGGGTCTTGGGTGCCTGCGCCCAGCCACAGGAGGGAATCCTGGGTCCCGGGTGCGGGGTGAGGCAGAGACGGTTAGGGGCGATCTGGCCAGCAGGGGAGCAGTTAGAGGCAATCAGGCAGGCAGGCAAAGGTGGTTAGGGGTGATCAGGCAGGCAGAGGTGGTTAGGGGCGATCAGGCAGGCAGGCAAGCGGTTAGGAGCCAGCTGTCCCAGATTGCGAGAGGCAGTCGAACGTCCCCTGAAGGGTCCCAGATTGGAGAGGGTGCAGGCCTCTAGTTAAGTTATAAAGGCTGATGGGTTCCCCCCACCTATTTTCTGTTCTATGAGTTCATTTAAGGAAAAGATGAATAGTAGATGGCAGTTCTTTGGTTAGAGTTATATAAATAACTGTTCCTCTACATGTATGATCTATGCCCATATTATAGCACACTACAACCCATATAACTTAGAACTAACTAGATGTGGTGTTAATTACCAATCCTTCTGCCCAATTCATCAGGACATCTACTTCCTCTGAAAAGCACATTCTTGACGGAATGCCCTCTCTTCCCTTTTTTTTGTGTGTGTCTAATTTGGCACCATCACACCCATATTCATATCGGCTCTTTCTCTTTCTTATCTCAGAGCTAGCATGCTATCTACAGGAAGTTCTTGGAATCTCTTCATGTAATTGTGCTTTTTTTCTTCTTCTTTAATTGGCATTACTTTTGGCAATGCAAACCCTGGGTGAATTCAGAAACTTCAAAAGGTATGGCAAGTTCTAATGGGAACTTAATCTCACAATTCCTTTGGCCTGTGAAAGATACTATAAAAATGTTGACCCGGGAAAAGGCATTTTATAAACTTACCTGCCTTAGGCAGGAAGGGTGCAATGGCTCATTTGGTTGAAGAACGATTTCCCTGCCATAGGGAATTCTTTTTCTGAATACACAGATACTTATTAAGTACAAGCTGTGTGTGGACCTAATATATTGCTCTGAATATTGGATATACAGGGAGACAGGACTGTCCATGACCCACAAACCTGTAGTTCAGTAGAAATGATGGGTGTTGGTCAATATCATTTACCTAATTCCTTTTTGCCACGGTAACCTATTCTGCTCATTGCAATGGCTGTAAGCTGTTTCCCTGGGGTTATGCTATTAAATTATTTTGAATATGCACAGACGTTTTAAAATGATTTTGAGTGCATACACAAAAGTAAACTACAGAGAATTGTCCCAGGTAGTGATACAATATGCCTGGGATATACCATGGTCCCAGTTACTTTGAGACTCAGCTCATAATCTTCTAACCATGTTGGCAGCTTCAAGCTTCAGTGTTCAGAACATTTGCCGTAGGACAACCGTGAGTATGATGTGCCCCCATCTCTGCGTTTCTGATTCAGTAGCTGTGAAGTCCAAGGTTCTGATGTGTGGGGCCCACAGATAAGACTTGAAGACATACTGTGCTTCAGAATGCATATTTCTTTTCTACCTATTCAGTAATATTTTTTAAGCTGTGATTTTTGGAGACACGTGATTGGATGTCTTCTGTTTATGCATGGTGCTTTCCCATGAAATAGTTCAGAATAGTAGTTAAGAACAAAGAAGGAAGAACCCCTGGGTCCTCATC
>NW_006296056.1:365366-366259 GCF_000327345.1 Myotis davidii
GAAAAGCACATTCTTGACGGAATGCCCTCTCTTCCCTTTTTTTTGTGTGTGTCTAATTTGGCACCATCACACCCATATTCATATCGGCTCTTTCTCTTTCTTATCTCAGAGCTAGCATGCTATCTACAGGAAGTTCTTGGAATCTCTTCATGTAATTGTGCTTTTTTTCTTCTTCTTTAATTGGCATTACTTTTGGCAATGCAAACCCTGGGTGAATTCAGAAACTTCAAAAGGTATGGCAAGTTCTAATGGGAACTTAATCTCACAATTCCTTTGGCCTGTGAAAGATACTATAAAAATGTTGACCCGGGAAAAGGCATTTTATAAACTTACCTGCCTTAGGCAGGAAGGGTACAATGGCTCATTTGGTTGAAGAACAATTTCCCTGCCGTAGGGAATTCTTTTTCTCAATTACACAGATACTTGTTAAGTACAAGCTGTGTGTGGACCTAATATATTGCTCTGAATATTGGATATACAGGGAGACAGGACTGTCCATGACCCACAAACCTGTAGTTCAGTAGAAATGATGGGTGTTGGTCAATATCATTTACCTAATTCCTTTTTGCCACGGTAACCTATTCTGCTCATTGCAATGGCTGTAAGCTGTTTCCCTGGGGTTATGCTATTAAATTATTTTGAATATGCACAGACGTTTTAAAATGATTTTGAGTGCATACACAAAAGCAAGTTGTAAACTACAGAGAATTGTCCCAGGTAGTGATACAATATGCCTGGGATATACCATGGTCCCAGTTACTTTGAGACTCAGCTCATAATCTTCTAACCATGTTGGCAGCTTCAAGCTTCAGTGTTCAGAACATTTGCCGTAGGACAACCGTGAGTATGATGTGCCCCCATCTCTGCGTTTCTGATTCAGTAGCTGTGAAGTC
>NW_006296056.1:366510-373383 GCF_000327345.1 Myotis davidii
GGGTGCAATAATAGCATTGCATCAAAAAAGCATACATACATTAATTAAAAAATGCTTTTTGCTAAAAAATAAAAAAATGGTAACCATCCTCAGAGCCTGTTGGGAAAAAAAATGGCACCGATCCACTTGCGAGATGCAGGGTTGCCACAATCTTTCAATTTGTAAATAAATGCAATATCTGCGAGGTGCGATGAAGTGGAGGTCAATAAGATAAGGTATGCCTGCATTTTCATTGTAGAGTGATGGTGATGATAAGATGGGCCTATGTAAGTGAAGTGTTTAGCACAGCACGTAAAATATGAAGGCAGATGTTCCCATTACACATATGGAACAGAAGCCAAAATGGTTAAACGGTTGGACCAAGCACAGGCAGCCAGTAAGTTGTATTGCCAGGATCAAATTCCATTCACATAGACCTGAAGCCGCTTTAATAACATATGTAATCCGCACTCCCTTCACCCCCAACAAGCTTTTGGACAAAGCAGGGCATTACTCATGAGAATAACAGCGAAAGCATTTTGTGGTGCTTGCCAATGGACGTGGTAGACGGTGAGCAGTTTCATGTGAGTTTAGAAGAAACACCGCCGTACAGACCTTGAAAGGTTTACTCACTGTCTCATGAATGGAAAGGTGTCTAAGAGTTCAGCTTGGGTAGAAACCTACACTTCCAGATACCCTGGATTCAATGCGGGTACAATGGGAAGTGTGGCTTCTTTCTAATCAGTTGGTCTGCATTGCATTGTGTTCTGGCCTCCGTCAGGCATTATGTAGAGCAAGTCCATTCTGCAATGGGTTCCCACACTTGAGTACAATCAACCTCAGCCGGTCCAAAAGGTCTTTCCCGGAGGTAAAAGGAAAATCCTCCCTGTTGCAAACTAGATAATGTCAGTCCTCACACCTGTATCACCACTGGAACTGAGACTCTCAAATAAATAACATTATTGCTTAAAACATACGCATGCATGTCTCAACAGTAGTGAAGACAACAATGTATAATGTCGCCATCCATCAAGGGAATCAGAATCCAAAGTAATTGCTTTTATTTCAGAACCTTCTGTGTGTGCCATCTTTTGACAAGTGTGAATTGAACAGGTAATGGTTTGGATGTGGTAACATTTTCTTACCTTTCTGCATTTCTCGTATTAATGGTCTCTTATTTTAAAACTCCATCTCTAAATTATATACTCCATTGATGGGACCTTGAGATCATGTAGTCAACGGTGATAAGACCTGCCATTCAATTGTGACGATGGGAGATTGAAGATTCTTTCTACGTTTGAATATTTGAACTTGTTCCCCCAAACAATAAAGTTCTACCCAAGAATAGATGTCAAATCTCCCAACAATAGTTTTTCTCTAAAGGAAAGGGCAAATACGCACTGTCCATTTCCATTCAGATTCAAATTAACTATCCCTCCCTCCAACACAATCTACAGTGTTCTTGCCTCTTTCCTAGATGGCTTAATGCTCCTTCCTCTCCCACAGTCTTTATTGCTTCCAGATGCCACAATCATGACCTGTTCAACGGTTAGCAATTAGAATGGCCGTGACTAAATTTAAGCGGTAATTGTGCAAAAGTTTGCTATCTCAGTGTAAGCTAAAAGTTATCTAGTTTTACAGACATAACTGCAAGAAATAGGATACCTTGACCAGCAAACATGAGGAAAGAAAGGACTTCCTTAGGGTTATTTTATAAGGTGTAGTTAGGATATTTCAGTTCTTTCAAGTCATAGGAGGATGAGAATCGGGCTCATATCCCAGTTGGTTAGAAGGAATCCCCTTAGATTTAGTTGACAAGAATGGAATGTGCTTTCTGGGAAACATGATACAGAGACGGGGTTTCTGAAAACAGAATAATTTCATAGTTTTGCCTGCCAAATTAAATACACTCCTGTGGAGTTAGAGATTCAAGAACAGAGAAACTGATTCCTCCATGCTTGGACTAGAGAGTGGATATGAGTGTGAGCATGTGTATGCTTGTGTTTTATAAAATACAATATTATGCTGTATATAAGAGGCATATCTGTATACAAAAGATTCAGAAAGATAAAACATAAATGATAGTACATCCATACAACAAAATAGTATTCAGTGCTAAAAAGAAATGAGCTATCAAGCCATGAAATTATATGCAAGAACCTTAAATGCATATTGCTAAACAAAAAAAAGTCAATCTGAAAAGGCTGGGAACTATATGATTTCAACTGTATGACATTCTGGAAAACCAAAGCTATGCAGATAGTAAGAGAATCAGTGGTTGTCAGAAGTTAGAGGGGAGGGAGAGATAACCCCCCAGAGCACAGATTAATTTTAAGGCAGTGAAATTATTCTATAGGTAGAATAATGATGGACACATATCATTATATATTTGTCAAAGCCCATAGAATGTACAACACCAGGAATGAACCTTGAGTAAACTATGGGCTTTGTGTGATAATAATGTGTTAATTTAAGTTCATGGATTTTTAACAAATTTACTACTATGATGCAGTGTTGAGAATGAAGGAGTCTGTGTGTGTGTGTGTGTGTGTGTGTGTGTGTGTGTGTGTGGTGTAGGCAGGGAATTTATGGGAAATCTCTGTACTCTCCACTCAATTTTGTCGTAGATCTCAAACTGCTCTAGAGATAGTCTGCCATAGATAGATGATAAGTAGATAGATAGATAGATAGATAGATAGATAGATAGATAGATAGATAGATAGATAATAGATGAATACTAAAATACTAATACTAGGAAAACTACAAATAAAAAGAAAAAAAGCAGGGGTCACAACTTCTATGATTAACAAGATTGGATTTAGATGTCAAAGTATTAAAAATCACTTTTTAATGCTTAAGGCAACAGCATACAATAAGCAATTATAGATATTAATATTTATACACCAAATGACACAGCAACAGCTTTCATAAATCATTGTTGGAATGAGACAAAAGAGAAAACACACAGCCTAATAATGAAAGACTTGAACATACACATGAAGTTGAGCAGAACCAGTAAGTATGTTGAAGATTTAAGCAGCTACATCTGATGTTGCCAGGGTCCCAACACACAGAGCTGGACCTCACCTCTGATTTCCGCCAAGTGGGGGTGTACCTCCAGGCGGGGTTTGACTGGATGCCTGCTGATGGAATCTTGTCTCAGGCACATGCAGCTTTCACTTTCTGCTGCAGAAACTCTACATCTAGATACAAGCAGGAGCCTATTTGGCAACACAGGTGCACAGCCCCAAAACACAGGGACATGAAAGCCTCTATAGCTAGCACGCAACACTGGAGATAACCATTTCACCACTCAACCCGGAATGGACAGCTACAAGAAGCTTTGCAAATATTTGGAGACACATGGTGAGCACTGAGTCCCTGTTCTGCCATTGGCACCTGCCATAAAGCTCTTACACTCCTCCTCCCTCACTCCTTCCTGTCCTCACCCCTGCTCCCAGAGATGGCCTTGCAAACAGACGGGCCGCACAGCACAAGTCCTTGTCTCAGGCTCTCCAAACAGAGATAATGAGGCAATCAATAAAGAAGACTATAACAATATATATAAAGTAGATGTACATATTTTGCAAAATAGACTATATATATGTATAGATATATATAGTAGCATATAGATAAATATATATATTTTATTTTTGAACTTTGATCTGTTAGAGTATATATGGGTTTTTTTACAAGTACACATGGCATATTCATAAAAATTACACACATCTTATATCCCAAATAAAACCTCGATTATCAGCCTTCCTAAGAATTAAAATAGCAATAAGGTCATTCTCTGACAATAAAACTATAAGTTAGTAAGGATAGAAACAAAATGGCTCTTTTACCTAGAATTTTTAAAAGTATGCTATTAAATAAGTTTTAGTCCAAAAGGAAAGTTAAAAATTTGTAATTTCTTTAAAATTATGATGATGACCACATAGTATACACATCTCCATGAGATAAAGTTAAAATAGTTACCAGAGGACATGTTATAGTATTTAATAACTATATCAGTTAAAGGCAGAAAATGAAAATAACATAAATGCCCAACTTCAAAAGTTAGAAAAATAACAAAAACACCAAGAAAGCAGAAGAAAATGTTTAATAAAGGTTAAATTAGACTATAATGAGTTGGAAATAAGAAAAAATAAAACTAATAAATCTAAAAACTATTCTTTTATAAAAATTAACAAAAAAGTATACACCTATCCCAAGAAGACATATGAAAGGCCAACAGATATATGAAAAGATGTCCAACCTCACTGGCAATTAGGGAAATGCAAGTCAACACTACCATATGATACCACCTCACACCAGTTAAAGTGGCCATTATCAATAAGGCAAGCAACAACAAATGTTGGAGAAGTTGTGGAAAAAAAGGAAACCCTCATCCACTGTTGGTGGAAATGTAGACTTGGTACAACCACTATGGAAAGCAGTTTGCTGATTCCTCAAAAAAAAAAAAAAATGAGAATAGAGCTACCATATGACCCAGCCACTCCTCTCTTGGGTATATATTCTAAAAGCCTCAAAATCATATATTCACAAATACATATGCACCCCTATGTTCCCTGAAGCATTTTTCACAGTGGCCAAGACATGGAAACAACCAAAGTGTCCTTCTGTAGAGGAATGGATAAAGAAGATGTGGAACATACACACAATGGAACATTACTCAGCCATAAGGAAGAATTAAATAGCGCCATTTGCAACAACATGGATGGCCCTTGAGAACATTATGCTAAGTGAAATAAGTCAGCCAGAAAAACGTAAGAACCATATGATTTCACTCATATGTGGGATATAAACCTGCAACTCATGAACACATACAGCAATGTGGTGGCTGCTAGAGGGAAGGGGGTGGGGGGAAGAAAGTCCTAATATTTGGTGACAGAAGAAGATTTGACTTTGGGTGGTGGGCACATGGTGCAATGTACAGCTCTTGTAACTAAATTAGAAAAAAAAATCAATAAAAAGTAGTTAAATCACTAACCAATATAAACTGGAAAAAGAACAGAGAAAATGTAAGTACACAAAATCTAAATGGAATCAATAATTTTTTAAAAAACACAACTAACTGAAATTGACCCCAGTAAAGATAGTTTAGACACATTAATATTCATGAAAAATAAATAAAATAGTTTAAAGTTTCTCCATAAACAAACAAACACACAAAATAAAACTAGGTCAACAGGGGAATGTTCCCAAATCTTTAAAGTTCAGATAAACCCAATGCTATTTAAAAGAAAAAAAATTAAAAGTCCAACTTAGTTTAATGAAGTAAAATAATATTGATTCATAAATATGGTAAACATTATACCAAAAAAATCTAGAGACAGACATCAATTTTAAATATTGATGCAAACATGTTAAATAAAATATTTGCACATAGAATCCAATAGCACATTAACAAGTGTACACCATGATCAATGATGGTTTGTTCCAGTGAGTCTCAGGTAGTTTAATATGAAGAAACCCACTGCTCCTAGTAACAATGCAACCCAGCTAACACCTTGACACCATGAGACCATGAGCTGAGCACCAGCCAGCTAAGCTGTGCCCAGATTCCTGACGCACAGAAACTGTGGAAAGATAAACGTGTTGTTTTAATTCACTAAGTGTGTTTTGTTACACAACAATAGTAGATAGGTAATGCAAATCTGAACAAAATAGGTAAGCATTTTAAGTACTGAGTAGGCTAGCCCAACTGATCTGTAAGCATTATATAAAGTCTTATTAACAGTTTCTTCAGGCATTTTAATAGATAGGTTTTAGAATGGAACAGAATTTAAAAGTCCATAAGTAGATACAATTGCAAGTGACTTTTTTTTTTTAAATATATTTTATTGAGTTTTTACAGAGAGGAAAGGAGAGAGATAGAGAGTTAGAAACATCGATGAGAGAGGAACATCGACCAGCTGCCTCCTGCACACTCCCCACTGGGGATGTGCCCGCAACCAAGGTACATGCCCTTGACCGGAATCGAACCTGGGACCTTTCAGTCCACACGCCGACACTCTATCCACTGAGCCAAACCGGTTTCAGCAAGTGACTTTTAATTTAATTTAAGGCAGTATCTCAAACTAGTGGTATTGTGGATTAACTGAATAGCTCTTTTAAAAAGTTAAAATTTTATTCATTGCTACAATAGGATAAATTATCTACTTTTATAAAAACCCTGGGTGGTGTTTATCATGTCCAGAACCGCCACAACCAAGCTGAAGGGTGTCAGTCCTGCAGGGGTTGTCTTGGCAACGGCTGCACCCTCCCCCAAGCTGTTTCCCCGGAGCTGTTTCCTGTAAGGGTGGGGTTTGAGGCAGGAACCCGCTCTGGGAACGTGGAGACATATCTTTATGAAGTGTGCCGCGCCAGCACGGCCAAGGGTGAACCTGAGTAGGGGCAGTTGAAAGGCTTAGAAAATACAGACCAGAGAATGAAATCTGGGTCTTGGTGGGATGCTGCTTCTCTGAAAGACAGTGACCACGCCCATAGCCATGTTTTATTTTATAGCGGATTTGCCGTGAGGCAAAGTAAGTGCATGGCCAAGATGTTTACAACATTCTCCTGGGTTTCAATTCTACTCAACTACAAGCACCTGAATTCTATCAAGCCTACATCACTCAGGAACATGGGGCCACATGTTTGGACCACAGCTTCAAGCTTACAACTACAGCTGTTGGCTATAATTGTGCTGGGAGGGCCCTGCCCTCCAAGCTGGGACTTGCACATGGCAATGAGAGGACTGTGCCCTCTCATCAGTCCAAGGCTTGAACCTGTCCAAAACACAGTAGCGGCTCCCCACAATAAAGTTTTAATTCTGTTTCTTTGTTACTGATGTTGTGGCCCCACCCCATAACAAAGAAACAATTTCTGGAGGATGAGGCCCAGGAC
>NW_006296056.1:375906-385705 GCF_000327345.1 Myotis davidii
AGTCTTAATGTGGTATACAGGGAGGTATTAGAATAAGTTTAATCACTTTAGCAGTCATTGTTTGCATCCCTGTTGTTTTTGTATCATGTTTTTGTTGTTTTCATATGTTTTGTTGTATTATATCATGCCTCTATTGTTATATCCTTTTGTTATTTTTTATTTATTAATAAGTTTATATATTAAATATCTCTGCTAATTAATTCCCTTTTTTAAAAAAATATATTTTATTGATTTTTTACAGAGAGGAAGGGAGAGGGATAGAGAGTTAGAAACATCGATGAGAGAGACACATCAATCTGCCCTTGAATGCACACTCCCCAAGGGGGATGTGCCCGCAACCAAGGTACATGCCCTTGACCGGAATCGAACCTGGGACCCTTGAGTCCACAGGCCGACGCTCTATCCACTGAGCCAAACTGGTTAGGGCAATTAATTCCCTTTTAATGTGCATGAATTTCGTGCACCGGGCTACTAGAATATTTATAAAAGAGTTAAATATGAAAACAAAACTATGTGAGTACAAGAAGAGAACATTAATGGATATTTTCACCCCTGGGAAAAAATATTCCTCACTATGCCTTCAAATCCAGAAACAATAAGAAAAATAGTTGGTGAATTTGATTATATAAAAATGTAAAACATTTGTATGTCAAAACAATAAACCATGTCAAAAACTGGGGAAAAATATATTTACAAACTGGTAATTTTCTTATTGTATACATGGCTTCTAAAGATAGAGAAGTAGCCCTAACTGGCTTGGCTCAGTGGATAGAGCGTCAGCCTGCAGACTCAAGGGTCCCAGGTTCGATTCTGGTCAAGGGCATGTACCTTGGTTGCAGGCACATCCCCAGTAGGGTGTGTACAGGAGGCAGCTGATGGATGTTTCTCTCTCATCGATGTTTCTAACTCTCTATTCCTCCCCTTTCCACTCTGTAGAAAATCAATAAAATATATTTTAAAAAATGATAGAGAGGTAAATGGCCAAAATCTTACCAATCCCCACCCCCAAAAAAATTAAGGGCCAGGTATATTGTTGGTTCAAGAAAACTCAGGAAGTTCCCCCATGAAATCTGAAACTGCCCCCCACCACCACCACCTCAAATGTGGAGGCAGGAGAGACTAAAGAAAGGGTGGACCACTTCAGATTGGTAGGTGGCAGATTTAATAAGCAAGGGAATCTACGTGACTTGTCTTGGGCAGCCACAAGACAGGTAGATCTCTGCACCCACCCATCCTAACCCTAACTGCGTACAGTCACTTATATCATCCAGAAGGTCTCAACATCTTACTCTCTTAAAGCTATGACCTTGAAAACTGCTCCCACCATGGGAATAGTGGGCAGAATGTACATTTCAAAGGCAGGGGTGGGGGGAAGGGGCCTCCGATTGCTGGGTCCAGCTTGAGAGTCCACAGGCAGCCATGTCCTTTCCGTAACCTCCTCCAACAGATACAAAAAATGTTCACAGTGCAATAAATGTAAATGGCTCTTAAATTTGTTTAAAAATCCTTAACTTTGCTCAAAAAAAAGAGAAATAAAAGTTAAAACTATACTGTTGGTAAAACAAGCTTTACGAAAACAATCTATTGCTTGTAGAAATTTTTTGGAAAAGTAAACTACTATGAAGGAGAATTTGGTAATATGTAGAAAAATGACATATGCACTTAATCTCTGTCCCAGGGGTCATCTAGGAATATTTTTCAAAATGCATTGACAAAATTTTATAAGACTGCTGTAGACTGGGTTCCTCATGCTAACTCCATAGCCTTTCTGTACCCATCACGAGTAAAGCAATTCTCCACCTTTGACCTGGGGCTTGACCATGAGGCTGGCTTCAAATGATGGCGTGTGAGTGGAATGACAGTGTGCCAGATCCATAGCTGGGCTTTAGGAGATGTAAACAACAAATAATTATTTCCATATTCAACTGAGGTTTTATGATTGTTTGCTACATTGCATTTTTTAAAATATATTTTATTGATTTTTCACAGAGAGAAAGAGAGAGGGATAGAGAGTCAGAAACATCGATGAGAGAGAAACATCGATTAGCTGCCTCTTGCACATCTCCCACTGGGGATGTGCCCGCAACCAAGGTACATGCCCTTGACCGGAATCGAACCCGGGACCCTTCAGTCAGCAGGCCGATGCTCTATCCACTGAGCCAAACTGGTCAGGGCTGCTACATTGCATTTTGTATCAGAGGCTGACACAAAGGAAGCAATATGTGTAATAGCAGGTAATTGGAAACAACCCAAATGTCCACCAATAGAGCACTGATTGAATAAACTGTGGACACACTACACAATGCTTCATGCTTAAGTTTGTGCGTCCTTTTAACAGCAAGAGCAATTGCCATTTAACTAGGTCAGTGGTTGGCAAACTCATTAGTCAACAGGGCCAAATATCAACAGTACAACGATTGAAATTTCTTTTGAGAGCCAAATGTTTTAAACTTAAACTATATAGGTAGGTACATTGTTATTAACTTAATTAGGGTACTCCTAAGCTGGCCTTTGCTAAAAATATCCTCAATCTGATTGAGGTACGTTCGCTGAGGTCGACCCCTTCCAACTCTCCCATCCACACTCCTCTTGTATACTTGTTTCATCTATCTCCTTTCTGAAAACTGACTTCTGCACATGGGCCACGAAGTTTCAATCACACTGTACGTGCACGCCCACACGTGGTATTTTGTGGAAGAGCCACACTCAAGGGGCCATAGAGCCACATGTGGCTTGCGAGCCGTGGTTTGCTGACCACTGAACTAGGTCAATTTAAAACAATCCTAAGCAATTACTTCTTTGGAGAACCTCAAATATTTCAATACACAGAGCATTTAAATTCTTCCAGCACGGTCGGTGTGAATCAAGGTGCCACCCCCAAAGCTGCTTTGACTAGATGACTGCTTTTAGCCACAGTAAATCAGGAAGTGGAAGCATCAAATTTGAATTCCTCTTTGGAGAATCATGAGTTAGTGTGAGCCAAGAGTCTTAAACTTTTTCGCATTAAAAGTGACCTCATTTTGCCCACCATGCATGGATGAGTAGGGAGGAACTGTGGGGGTATAGGTTGCTGACTACGTGTGACTGCTGACTTTATTTCCCTCCTGGATTCTTAGGGAGCAATAAGTCATGGCAAATAAGGTGACAGGTTTGGGGTCAGACCGACCTGGGCTCTAATCCCTGCCTCACCATTCCCTGACAACGTGAACTATCACTAATTTAGTTATTGTAAAACTCAATTCCTTATCCCTCAAATGGTAACTAACACCTACCAGAGAGTTTCGGTGAGAATCAAAGGAAGGAACACATGATGCTTGTGAGACCAAACACCCAAATATGTTTGTATGTTTCTTTGTTTCCTGCCTCCATCCCTTCTCATCAAAATTGTGAAATTATGAATGTAAATCTGGGCTCTGAAATCTCCTACTAATAATTAAATCCAGGATTATCATTAATATTTTCAAATAAGCTTCTATAAAATTATTACAATGCTCACTGGATTATAAACACAGCACTAAAAAAATAATCCTTGGGAGCTTGTAGGCATTATGAGAAATTGTGCAGTCACATATACAGGCTCAGAGTTACTATTGCATTTTTAACAATCTATTTATCTTTTCTAATCCAGGTGTATAGGATAGATCTGATTTACAATTACGTACTCTTTCTGCCGGTAAAATGATTCTAGATCTCTGCCTGCTCACATGAGTTGGCATGAGCCGAAGTGTTTCCTTAGGAGGGGAGCTTACATCTCCATCTCATGTCAAACATGGCCATGTGAGTTGCTTTGGCTAATGGCAGGACAATGGATGTGACATATGACACATCCAAGCAGACACTGTAAGCATTATAAAGAACTAGAGTGAAAACTCTTATTAAAGATAGGGCATCAGTTAGAATACTAAAAAGGCCTTGCCTCAGTGCCGGGGAAAAATTAACCCTAGCAAACTTCTCTACAGGGCTCAGTAGTAAATATTTAGACTTTATAGGCCACATTTAGTCTCTTTTGCATTTTTTCTCTTATAATTAAAAAATTATAGCCCTGCCATCATGGCTCAGTGGTTGAGCGGTGACCTATTAACCAGGATGTCATGGTTTGATTCCCAGTCAGGGCATATGCCTGGTGTGGGGCATGCAGGAGGCAGCCGATCAATGATTCTCTCTCCTCATTGATGTTTCTATCTCTCTCTCCCTTCCTCTCCAAAATCAATAAAAATATTTTTTAAAAATGTAAGAACCATTCTTGGCCTGTAGATAGTACAAGAAGACGCCCCGACCCTAAATGCAACACTGCTTCGGTACCACCTAAAAAGGTGAGAAGCAAAACTCAAAAGGATCAAGCTACTTCAAGGTAACGTAACTGCATCCGAGGACAAAACTCAAGAATATTTATAAAAAGACAAAAATATCAGGACCCTACAAGGTAAAATTCACAATGTTTGACCCCAATAAAATATGACCAGGCATGCCAAAGCAGAATACAAACCACAATGAAGATGTAACTCAATAAATGAGCACTGATTCAGAAATGACAAATGAGAGAACTTGTCCCAGAATCTGAGAGAGTCTGACTTGAGCGTCGGTTCACACTTTGACTTTGAGATGAACTCATTTTGTTTCTAACACGTGGACATCTTCTCTCTCTAGAATTTAAGGTCACTAACGTTCCCAGTACATTTCTTCTGAAATCTATCTAAGTTTTCCTTGTGTTTAGAGCAGGAAGCCACCATATTGCCTGAAAGTCCTAATTCACTTCTCTGTATTATCAAATACACCTTGGTTCTGGAGAATCTTGAAGAACACAGATTTACCCTGAAGGTTCAGTAAACTAGACTCTTTTGTGTCAGGTAACATTAGTGACAATCCACCCAGAAAGCTAACTGACAGAGATGTGTGTCCAATAGGACCACTAGATGGTGTAATATCTCCACTTTTTATTAACACTAGACCCTAGAAGGGAACCAAGTCCTTTACAAGGGACACTCACCAGATAGCTATCGAATTGGTCATTCCACCTGCCTGCCTGATTTGCTGGTGATCATGTGCGAAAGAATGGGACCTAATTCATCTTTGCTTTGCTTAACTTGAAAGAGAGCTTTGAAAAATGTTTATATTGATGCTGTGGTGAGAGTTGGAGCCCTTTCAAAGGCAAGCTGAGAGATGAATTCTGATTCTCCATCCATCTCTAGCACAGCTTGCTTGCCCCTGCCTGTCCAGCTCCCTTGCCCCAGTTGCCAGCACTCTTCAAGGCCCTGAGTGGGTTCCTCCCTGTAATAAGCCTTCACTGACCTTCCCATCCATCACCATCGCTTTTTCCTAAATTCTTATGTGACTTTTGCTTTGTCCCTAGATAGTACCGTGTAACATTGAATAAATTACTTTATCTGAGGCTCACTTTGCTCTCATATATGACAGAAACCACCATGAGTACATCACTCATGAGGTAGTTGTAATGTTTTGATAAAATGCTGCATGTAAAGCAATTAGCACAGTATCTAACACTGAGCCAATTCTCACAGATCCGTATGCACCAACCTTTGGTACCATTTCTCGCTGTCCTGTGCTCCCATCAGATGCTCACTCATTCTTTCTTTTTAAAATATATTTTTATTGATTTCAGAAAGGAAGGGAGAGAGAGAGAGAGAGAGAGAGAGAGAAAGAGAGAAATATCAATGATGAGAGAGAATCATTGATCGGCTGCCTTTTGCACACCCCCTACTGGGGATTGAGCCCACAACCTGGGAATGTACCCTGTCTGGGAATCAAACTATGACCTGGTTCATAGGTTGACTCTCAACCACTGAGCCACACCAGCGGGGCTCAGTCATTCGTTCTTGAACACAGACAACTTGCCAAGCATCTGCTTGCTGCCATCGATAAGTGTATAAGATTCACATGATCCACACCATCACAAGCTTTACAGTAGAGGGAGGGAGAGGGAGAGAAATCATCCCCGTAATTTCTACAATCAAGCAAGATTGTAACTTAGAAAATGGAGATAATTATATGCACTCCCTGTGCTCTTTGAGTGGCATAAATAACGTGTAAAATACCTAGCAATACAGCAGACAAAATAAAGAGTAGTCAGTATTGTTGCTGTGAAAATTTGGTTGAGTGTTATGTAGTAGGTGGCATTTTCCTCTCTGAAAGAGGAATGGGGATTTTGACAGTGGAGGTGGGAGTGGTGGGTGGAGGAAACACGATAAACTAGAGTTGGAGTCAGGAAAGCATTAAAGCATCTGAGAAATCACTGGGGACATCTTGTCTGAGCAGAGTGTAAGTGAACACGAACACAGGCTGGGGCCTCGGGGGACAAGGTAACACGTGAACATTAACTAGGCAGGCAAGCGGGAGCCACCGACGCTCTCAGACTGAAACAGAGTGTGTTCAGATTTGTGTCTGAGCAAAATTTACCCAGCAGTATCTGGCACACAGTGAAGACTCAACAAATGTTCTTTGGATGAACAGCAGCAAAGTAAAATTTGCTGTGAAAAAAATAGAAATGGTAAGTAGAGGATCCAAGTAAGAGGATGTAACACTTGGTCTCACACCCAGACCCCATCTTCGCACCCAGGCCTCTCAAACAGAACCTCAATTTGATTCTATCTTCCTCCCTCCTCCGAGAAGGCAGACTCTGCAGAGGAGCTTGGCCCCAGCCTCAGGGACTGGGTCCTGTTGAGCCAGGACGGGCAGGGGTAGGAGTTCTGCCCTATGCAGACGTTTGGAGATTCTGCATAGAACCCAAGGTAGAGAGATGAGCCCCTTTCTTGCCTCTGGGTATTTTTGTCTCTTCATGTGATGTCTGAATAGCTACAGGCATCATGCAGTCAGTCTGACCACTAAGGGGCACAGAACCAAAACAATTCCAAGAAGCTGTACTGCATCCTCTGCGGACACCTTATCACAGAGACAATACCTCCCTTCATCATTTAAACTGGTGGGATCCCAGTTTTACTTCACTTGAAGCCAAAAACTTGCTGACGGATGGAAAGACCATCATGGCTATTGAAAGAGTAGAACAGACTTGAGAGGCCATTTAGCATAGAGTTGGATTGTCAGATTTATGTCCCATGCGACATGCAAGCCATACTTACGCCAGAACAGTGTCTGCTCCTTCTCTAGAATTCGGGTGTCACTGGGCTCCTGTGCTTTATCTGGCAACCAGAACGCAGTGCCTTCAAGACTTAACCATACATCTGAAGTGAGGAAAACAAAGGCAACAAGAAGTCACGGTGTCTCTCGGGTTTTCAGCCTGAGTCACTGGGTGTCTTGAGGTACTACTGTCCAAGAAAAGGAAGGAGGGCATTTTTGTGGAGAGGATAAAAGCTGAATTAGGAACTTAAGGTGGGTGAGATAGTCATCAAGTTATCTTAGAATAGTAATATTCAACCAGGGGCCATTTTGTCCCCCAGGGACATTCGGCAGTGCCTGGAGCCATTTTTAATTGTCACAACTTAAGTGGGGGGAGAGGGGATGCTATTGGCATCTAGTAGGCAGAGGCAAGAGATGCTGCTAAAGATCTTACAATTTACAGGACAGGTCCCCACCACGAAGAATTACCTCATTGGCAATATCTATAGTGCTGAAGTTGAGAAACCCCATGTTAGAGGATGGGGTAAAAAAAAAAAAGATCTTTTCAGGATTTTTATATTAACACTGCATCGGACTGTAATAATTTGATTTCTCTCTGTGTTCAGCAAGTGTTTATTGAGCATCTAAAAGTGGCAGACTACTTTGCAGGCCTATCAGGGAAAATGACTATGCAAGACTCTCCAGATAAAAGCTTCCAAAAAATAAAGAAAATGTCATGTAATCTAAATTTGAGAAACTGTGAAATACAAATGCCGCTCCAAGAATAGGGGCCTCAGCATATTAGCCTGGCAAACACTAAGAGGGTCTGGTCCAGGGGATAGGCAGCTCTTTCCTACCCTAGAAAAGCATCGTGCAGATACACGTGACAGTCCTACAGACACACCTCAAGCACAGTCTGGAAAAAGTTACTGCTGATCATGTTATCTGGGCTCAAGGGAAGGTGGAAGCTCCTATTGGTGCCTAGCATATGCCTAACACTCTCCTAATTGCCATTACGTAACTCACTGATTCTCTACCAAAGCAGGATGCGGTAACTGTTATTACAGGCATCTTACAGATGAGAAAACTAAGGATCAGAGAAATTCCATAATGCATTAAGTCTGCTTTCAGGGCTCCTAGAACACTCCTCCCCTCCCCCCGCCCCCCCCACTTTAACTAAGCCTATGTTCCAAATATCAAAAGTTATTGTTGGGACAAAGAGAATTGAAATCATGCAGCTATATATCCAGATTTTCAGGAATAAAAAAGAAATGAGCTATCAAGTCATGAAAAGACACAGAGAGACCTTTAATGTATATTGGTAAGAGAAAAAAGCCAATTTAGAAAAGATGGATCCTGTTTGGTTCCAACCATGTGACATTCTGAGGAAGGTGAAACTATGAAGAAAATAAAAGGATCAGTAATTGCTTAGAGTTAGGGGGAGAGACAGAATAGTCTACTGTAACAGTGGACACATATCATTACACAGTTGTCTGAGCCCATAGAATGCACAACACCAAAAGTACACCCTACTTGGGTATTAATGATGTGTCAATGTAGGTTCGTCAGTTATAACAACAGAACCACTCAGGTAGATGTTGATAATGGGGAGGCTGTGTAGGTGTGGGGGCAAGAGGTATATGAGAACTTCCTGTAATTCCTGCTTAATGTTACTCTGAACCTAAATCTGATCTTTAAGAAAAACATTAAAAAAAATAAAATGAAATGAAAAGGCTACTTGAGGAGTGCTGTTTAAAAAACTGTGTGTTTCCCCTTCGGGGGTGTTTACTCAGGCCTTTAACCCTCTGCCTCCGTCCAGTTTGGCTGATAAAGGCTCAGTCCTCTTTGTTTTGTGAAAGGAAGTTTTCCCTTGAGGTCCCCTAGCCATACACTCTCTGGAAGCATCAAGTTAAGAGTCAGGGACACAGGCAAGTGGTGGGCCTTGAACTCTCCTGGTTTACTGGTGAATGGCTTTATGCAAACCCTTTAATCGACGGAGCCTTAGGTTGCTCATCTTGAAAAGGGGGTTAATAGTGACAATCGTATTTACTATTTATCATGACTACTGTGGTAGCGTGTGAGGTCCCCAAGGACAGGAACAATGTCTATTTTATTCAGTGCGGCTCCCACAGGGCCCGCGCAGAGCTGGCCCTAAGTTATGGCGGAGTGGACGAATGGACAGATGATGAATACACAAAGGAATGGTGATGCCTGGGCTGCAGGGTGGTTGTGAAGCCTGAAGGAGTGAGGGTACAGAAAGCGTCTGGCACATGCTAAGTGTCCCCTGTCCCCGACCCAGTGAATTTGTCTTTTCACCTGAAGCAACCCTGGGCTGCCACCAAGAGACTGATTCAGGCAATTAAGAGCAACAGACATCTAGACAAAGAGAGACTTCAGGAATATGATTGACCTAGAGAAAGGAGACACCTGCTCCATTTTCCTTTAACAACGTTTACAAAAGTAGGTCTTTGTCTTTCCTAATTGCACATTGGGGAGAAGCAGTATCAATTTAAATGCAACACGTCTCAGCCAAGGGATGGGCTATTTCTACCCCAGGTCTAACATTGCTATTCCCAAGAAGCCTCAAACCTACTGATTCAATTTTTCAAAGAAAGTTTCTTAAGTTGAGATAGGCTTTATTTTAGATGCTCATTATCTTTTTTCTTGATTCTAGAGACGGCAGAGGGAGAAAAAGAATGAGCAGCACTGGGCTGGATGGAAAGAGCCA
>NW_006296056.1:385739-387999 GCF_000327345.1 Myotis davidii
TGTGGACTTGGGATTATGTCTGCGCGCATTATGTCTCCTCTCTGAGCCTCAACTTCCAGATTTACAAAATATGGAAATGAACTACATCAGTGATGTGATTAGAGAAACATCACAAAGAGCATGTCTTTAGAGAAAACACTGGCTTAATATTCAGATGAAATTTTATACTTCATCTCATACACGGATTTTTAAAAACATAAACATGTGCAGTACTGTGAATGCATTTTCTCTTCTGTGTGACACTCTTAATAATGTTTTCTCTTCTCAAGTTACTTTATTGTAAAATACAGTATATAATACATATAATATACACAATGTTTGTGAACCAACTGTTTATGTTACTGGTAAGGCTTCTGGTCAACAGGAGATTAATAATAGTTGTTTGGGTGAAGTCAAACATAATATGTAAATTTTTTATTGTGGGGGGGGGTCGGTGTCCCTAGCCCCCAAGTTGTTCAAGAGTCAACTGTAGTCGTCATCATTTTAAAATAACAAACCAGCCCAGCGGGCCAGTGTTGCTCAGTGGTTGAGCATCAACTTACAAACCAGGAGGTCACAGTTTGACTTCCAGTCAGGGCACATGCCCAGGTTTTGGACTGGATCCCCTGTAGGGGGCGTGCAGGAAGCAGCCAATTAATGATTCTCTCTCATCATTGATGTTTCTATCTCTCTCTTCCTCTCCCTCTCTGAAATCAATAAAAATATTTTTTAAAAGAATAGAATAAAATAACACACTGTATCTTGGTTGGTAGAGGAATGTGACAAATAAAGTGATTATAAATGGAACTTGTTCTTAGCTATCACTCCCTCCAACTCTGAAGGACATCTCTCAGCATTTTGAGAGGTGTGTGTGTGTGTGTGTGTGTGTGTTGTATGCATGAGTGTGAGTGATTTTTCTTGTTTATAACAATTTGGAGGGACTAATTTTTAAAGAAATTCTGACTATGTAATTCTTACATTTCCAAAACTCAAATTAAAGGATCCCATTTGAAATGATAAAGATCATGATCAGGATTTTAAATATTGACTTATTTTGTATGTGCAAGGTACTATGCAGACGACTTTATTTAGAACTCCATGCTTGCTCCTCAATAGTCACTAAATAAATTGATGGAGAATATCTCAGTTACATTATAAAATATTTCTCTCCTGGGATTTTTTAGGATAGTGAATGTTATTACTAATTAAACTCACAAGTCAATTTCCAAGTAATAAGATAGTCCTTTCCAGCAGAAAGACCCAAATTAATGAACCAATAATGGAGAAACTTCTGTTTAAAGTTATCATTGGGGAACTGAACATTTATAATTCAATGAACTCTGTATCAACTTTCTTATAAATGGGGAAGAAACTGATATTTATTGACTTCCTAAATGTACCATTTTTCTTCTGATTTAATATTTTAAATAGTTCCCATTACTTGACCCCATAGTAGGTGTTCAATAATTTTACTTGTGATGTGAATTTTCAAGATCTTGTAGAATTTCTTAAACAATTTGTCAACTTAGAATATCTCAGGGAACTATTGATCCATAAAGCCAATTTTCTGAAATAATATACTAATTCAACTCCCCAGACACAATCATTCTCAACCCCAAGTTCAATTCTTTCTAATCTTTTTGCTGACATTTCTTCATAGTATAGATCACGTGGTACACATAACTTATACCACTTCCTTTTTCTTTGTAATTGTATCTCATGAACATTGTTTTATCACTGGACAGATTTTTATGGACAGCAGTTCATTACAGTTTAGTTGTATTTCCAACATAAATGTTGGTGCAAAATGTAACCAACACAATACTAAATTTGGCAATGGAGGATAATGAAGAATACAGTTAACCTGTAAATAATGTGCTCATGTGGTTCACACTAAAAGTTTTTAAAAAACTAACCAGAGATGTCTGGAGATAGAAGGAAATTCTTCATGCAGAAGAGGCATTTGAAGGCACAAGATCAAGGCAGCCCTGGCCAGGATCAGAGCAGGTACATGTGTCCTGAACAAGAAATGCTCATGCTCAGAATAGGGACTGTAGCTTCTACTAAGAGATAAACCAGAATGGTTCCCACAGGAGATCACAAAGACTTAATTAAGGACAAGATCCAGTTCTGTAGAATTCTGTAGAAGGAAGCAATGCTTGTCCTTATGCAGCTAGATCTGGATTAGCATTAAAAGATGTGTTTCCAGCCCTAACCGGTTTGGCTCAGTGGATAGAGCGTGGGCCTGCGGACTCAAGGGTCCCAGGTTCGATTCCAGTCA
>NW_006296056.1:389350-390007 GCF_000327345.1 Myotis davidii
GGATGTGTTTTCTGTTATTGATGATGGATACTTCAAAAAATCCAAAAACTGGCAGGATCATCAGCCATTGATGGGTGGGGATTATTTAACACTTACACAGCTATAAATATTATTGTATAATCAAGTGAATAAATAATCTGATGGACAGAATAAACTGGTGATTATAATAGAATCAGGGGCATAGAAAGGGAGTGGACTGACTATTCTTGGGGGGAAAATGGGTGCGGGGAATGCAGGAAGAGACTGCACAAAAATCGTGCACCTATGGATGAGGACAGTGCGTGAGGAGTGAGGGCGGAGGGTGGGGTGGGAACTGGGAGGAGGGGAGTTATGGGGGGAAAAGGAGGAAAAAATGTAATAATCTGAACAATAAAGATTTAATTGAAATGAAAAAATAAAAATAAAAAATAAAAGATGTGTTTCCAAATATAGTCTTCACTGTTCCACAACAAGTCCCTTATTCGTGGAAATGGCTATCCCCTGAAAAGAAAACTGAAAGTCTGAGAAGGAAGCAATGCTTGTCCTTATGCAGCTAGATCTGGATTAGCATTAAAAGATGTGTTTCCAGCCCTAACCGGTTTGGCTCAGTGGATAGAGCGTCGGCCTGCGGACTCAAGGGTCCCAGGTTCGATTCCAGTCAAGGGCATGTACCTTGGT
>NW_006296056.1:390135-391577 GCF_000327345.1 Myotis davidii
TCCCACAGGCCCCACATCCTAATACCATCACATTGGAGATTAGGATTTCAATCTATGAATTTGTGTGGGACACATTCAGACCATAACAAAGCCACTCTGATAATTCAGTTGAAAACTGTATAAGCTTTTGAGTAATAATAAGTGAGTAATAGTAAGTACTAACATTTTTAGAGCAATTTATTAATCCCACTTATATGCATTATCTAATTTCATCTATTCAACCTACCTACTAGAGTTAGATATCATTACCTTAATATTATATATAAAGAAATCAACACTCAAAGAGTGATTTGTTCAAAGTCTCAAAGTTAATTAGTGAGTGAGCTGGGATTTATACCCAGATGTTTATTTTTTAAAATATATTTTTATTGATTTCAGAGTGGAAGGAAGAGGGAGAGAGAGATAGAAACATCCATGATGAGAGAGAATCATGGATCGGCTGCCTCCTGCAAGTCCCCCACTGGGGATGGAGCCCACAACCCAGGCATGTGCTCTTGACTGGAATTGAACCTGGGACCCTTCAGTCCGCAGGCCAATGCTCTATCCACTGAGCCAAACCGGCTAGGGCCCAGATATTTATTTTATGTTCTTTCTGCCATAGCATATTTCTTCTCAAGGATTGGGCACTCTGATGATTAAAACAAGGGTATTAGTATATTTAATTTGTTACTTGTCTGTTCTTGATTTTTTAAATTTTGATTTACTTTGTAATCAATTATACTATTACTTTATTCAGGTCATTTTTTTCCCAAGAAAATACACTTGGTGTCATGTTATTTATGTAAATATTTTTGGATTGGCTCCTTTTGCTCAAGATTTTGTTTGTAAGATTCATACAGGTTAACAAATGTAGTTGTTCATTTAGTTTCATTGTTCTAGAACAGGAATTGACAAACATTTTCTGTAAAGAGAAGATGTTTTAAAATTTTGCCTCTGCAGACCAGATGGTCTTTACTGCAACAACTCAACTCTGTCAGAGCATGAAAGGAGCTATTGCCAATACATGACAGAATGAGGAGCATGGCTGTGTTCTAATAAAGTGTATTTGCAGAATCTGGTGATGGGCCAGATTTGGCCCATGGGCTGTAATTTGCTGACCTCCTCCTCTATGCTATCCTATTGAGTGACTATTTCATAATCTGCTTATCCATTCTATTTTCCCCATTCTGTTATTGATGGGCATTTGAGTTGTTTCAGCTTGAGGCAATTACAAATAATGCTCTTAGGAACTTTCTTGATCATGTCTTTTGGTGTTCAAGTACTCATATTTTTATCTGGCTATCCTTATCTAATAAAGGAGAAACATGGTAATTGGCGTACGACCACTACCCTTCCCATTGGCTAATCAGGGGTGATATGCAAATTAACTGTCAGCCAAGATGGCGGCCGGCAGCCAGGAAGCTTAAACTGAACATGAGGCTTGCTTGCTTCAGTGACGGAGG
>NW_006296056.1:391761-396642 GCF_000327345.1 Myotis davidii
GCCTGAAAACAGCCATCATCCCCTCATCCAGGCTGGCCAGGCACCCCAGTGGGGACCCCCACCCTGATCCAGGACACCCATCAGGGCAAAACAGCCAGCCCCCACCCATGCACCAGGCCTCTATCCTATATAGTAAAAGGGTAATATGCCGCCCAGCACTGGGATCAGTGGAGCCGCGAGGCCTCCTGGCACCAGGATCAGCGATAAGGGGGAGCTCCCCAACCCCCTAATCGCCCTGCGGCTCTGTGTGTGACAGTGTCCGGCGCCCCAACCCACCCCCGCCATGGGCCTTGCTCTGTGTGTGATGGGGTAGAGCCATAACCTCACCATTGGCTCTGCTCTGAGTGTGACAGTGGTGGCGCCCCAACCCCCTGATCGGCCCTGCTCTGTGTGTGACAGGGGGCGGTGCCCCAACTCCCCTATGGGCCCTACTCTGTGAGTGACAGGGGGAGCTCCTCAACCCCCTGATGGGCCCTGCTCTGTGCATGACAGGAGGGCCCATCTATGATTTATTTAAGTGGTTATGAAACCAAGTTCTTTGCCAAACAGTTTACAGGAAATAGGCTTTTCAGTCTTGATGCCATCCATACTATTATTATTTCCATTTACCAGATGAAGAAACTGAGGCTCAGAGAATCTCTCCATAATAATATAGCTAGAAACTGATGGGTCTAATATCCATACTCGGGTCTAACTCCCCTTCACCTCACTATGCCACCACACCCATGGCAACCTGTGACCTAGGGGTAATTTTCTGTCCCACATTTATCTGTGGCTTTCTCCTGGTTGTTTGGAAGTGGTAGTGAACCAGAACAGGAGCAGAGGCGCCCTGGATAAAAATGACTGCCTTTCCTTGCTCTGACTGTACCTCTGAGCATTCTTTCAGAACACAGACCTTTTCGAAAAAGAGGCACTCGAACTAATAGGGAGGTTTGGGGGAAATCACCTCTCCTTGTCTGTGAACAGAGGATAAAGCAAGGGCCCCGGAGTCATATATTTTTTCCTTCAAATCCCCACTCTGCCCTTTTATGAATTGATTATATTCTTTCAGGCTTCTTTTCCGTATATATAAAGCAGAGCTAATAATGCCCTGCTGGACTCACAGGTTTGTTATGAAAATCAAATGACAAAGTGCACAGGAAAGAGGATTTGAAATTGTAGTGCACACAGGAAGCTTAGCTGGTATTTTTGCAGAAATGACATCCTCCAAGCCATGTGAGATGTGGAAAGTCAGGCAGGGGTTAGGTGTACACTGTGTGTGGTGGTTCTGCCTTGACAACAGCCTGGTGGATTAAGTAACCAGCAAACCAGTGGAAATCAGGCTATTAACACTGGACACATACGATATATCGGTGTGGACTTTTACTTTGCCAGGGACCTATAATCACACCTTGTGACAAGCAATACATATTTTGCAGCATTTTAATAAAGCGCATCAGTGAGCAATGAGAAGCAAGAAGGTAATAACAAAAATAGATATTGGATGGCAAAGCACACACATTATGGGGATAGATGGGAGAGATTCATTGTGCTGTTTATTAATACTTATGTAGCCTTACCCAAAGTCATCTTTATAAGAACCTCGAACCAAGCAGACATGATTTCCATCATACTTATGTCCCTACGATAGAGAGGAAATTCCCACTCAACTGACAAGTGCTGCGAAGAAAAGGAGCAGGGATTTCTCTTTCCATCCCCAGGTACTGTGTGTACCAAATGCAGACCTTCTGATTTAATGCTATCTTTTGCATGAAAATCCATTCCACAAAACAAAATCAATCTCTCTTCCTCCTTCCACAATTCTTTTACTAGGAAATAAACAACTCGTTTGTTATCAATTTATTTGTTATAGATTTATTCTGAGAGTGCCCTGGGACTGTGGGACTCTGTGCTACCGGATTAGCAGATGTGATTTCTATAGCATTTAATAGCATGAGAGAGCCTGTCTCACCAAGGACCCCCTTGTTGACTATTAATTTATAACTAGTAGATGCTTCTGTATAATAAAGAAGCCAGTAAGTGAGAGACACGCCAGTAGGTGTGAGTATATGATCATTAAGGAGATAAACAATTTGAAACATTTAAAAGGTGGATACAATGATTAATAATAATAATAATAGATATTTATTGGATAGTTATATCAGGCATCATACTAAGCACCTGCACATGTCATTTAATTCTCACAAACACCTGTGAAGTAAAATAGTATTATTGTCTCAATTTTACAGATGAAGAAACTGAGGCAGAGAGTGTTTAAATCAATTCCCAAAGCCTCCCAGCTGCAGAGGTGGGAAAACCTACAAAGTCTAATTTGAAGAGAATGTCGTTCTCCTTCAAATAACAGCCCCCACCCCCGGTGCCACTGGCAGGAAGACAGGGAAAGAAAGACAACATCCTCCCCAGCTTCCACGAGCCACTTTATACTTAGTTCACTTTTCCACCATTTGCCTGCCTTATTCTCCCACCTGGGTCTCAAGCCCACCTTTCCACTCACTGATCTGTTCTGCATCCTGGGACATTAGCTCGCCTTGCTTAACTGACCGTGCTTTGCTGCTTGGTTCTCCTAACTAGAAAGTGGTCATGTTTGGGCTTAGAAAACAAAGGAGGAGCGAAAACAGAAACGCCACCTTTGTAGTGTTTCCTTTGTAAGCGGTACCAAGAAGGAAGGGGACCTCTGTCTGTTTGAAATCTCTTTATCCTAAAAGTGACAAAGCACAGAGAACCTAGCATTGAGGCTGATGGCCATAGCAGGTCTTTAGAGACCCATTCTCTCCGAAGATAAGAACGGGCTATTACAGCTATGAATTCAAACCCTGTGGCTGTCACGGTGCACGTAATATAGCCGAGAAGCAGTGAAACCAGAATAGCCCTCGGGGCCTTTCCTTTCCTTTTCCCAATGGAGACTTCCACGCATGAGTCCTCTTTGTAAATAAATAAATAAAGCATCTGTGTAGTAATTCTCTGAATTTTTTTTCTTTTTTGTTGTTTAAAATATTAACCTAGTAGTACATATGTCTCCTTTTTTTTTCCCTTAAGACAAATGTGCGATTCAAGAGTGGTGCAAGGAGCAAGAATAATGTTTTGCTAAAAAATAAAACCATGGGAATCAGGTGAGCATAAAAAGGCATCAGCTGTTCAGGAACATCCTTAGCTGCCCACTCCTGGGTGGGTAGCTGAGGCGTGGGATCAGAAAGACCTCAGTCGGGCTCTCCCACCTCTCAGCTCAGATCTCTCAGCCTTAGCTTCCCGCTCACAAGTGCTTTAAGAAGTACCAACTTCTCAGCACCTCTTCAAGTGAAACACCGAAGAGTAGTGACTCTTATGAGAGCTTCCTGGCTGCCAGGCACAGTGCTAAGCTTTTAGCATACGTCAACTGCGGCTTCAAACTGTTAGTCCGTGACAGACTTCCTAAATGTATCTGCACAGTTCTTCAGCACCAGATATTTCAATATTTTAAATGAGTTGTTACTATTTAAAACTGAGAAAATGTCACAATCTTCCCCACTTCTGGCTGGCTTCTCTTTAAAAAATGGCGAAGCAAATAGCAAATGCCTCCTTTCGTTGAGACATGTGCTCCCGAGTGCTTCAGGCCACACGGTGCCCCGGTGCCTGGCGTTCAGCTTGCTTTGCCCATGTCCATGACCTTCTTGGCCCCTGCAGACTTTTGAATTAGCCAAACCTGCATCACACCTTAATTCTTGAAAAACCTCTATGAAGTATTGCCTTTTCAGATAAACATATGAGTAACATCGATTTTTAAAATCGATACATACTCATTAACTCCCTCCCTTCACTTTTTATCTGCAAAATCTCCCTGGGTTCCAATGTAGAAGGGAAGACCTATTCTTAAACATTTAATTACAATTGAAAATAGAGACTCTTTGGTGAGGATTTTATTCAAAGAACCGGAAAGTGCTATTCAAAGGGAGTTCAAATGCACAAGTGAATCTACCAATGCCCACTCCTGTTATTGAAAGTAGATGAGCCACATCATGGCCTAATTTCAACCCAAGAGCCTATTAAGGTGGAAATGTTAGAATATGTTTTGAACTGGAACTTGATTATTATCTCAAGAGTTGAATGTTTGAAGCAAAAAAAAAAAAGGTGGAGAGAACAAATTTAGGAGATGGGTTGTAAATTATTTATGGGCCTTTTGAAAAAGGTCAGCATTTTTCCTCAATTCCACGAGGAGCCTCTGAGGGATGCAATACTGCTCTAGATGCTTCTTCCTTCGGATGCCTGCTTTTTATCAGCATCCCTGTCTCCATGGTAATAGGTTAGTGCTCATCCCCCACCCCCACCCCAATCTCCACCATCTATAGCTAACCTTAGCAGGAGGAAGAGCCCTCCGGGGGGCCATGCACTGCAGCTCCAGGACATAAACAACTCCATGGGTGGTTGCCATGGCAGTTCTTCATCCACAATATAATTACCCCAAGGTGCACTGGTGATGCACTTATGTGCATCGAAACAAGAAGCGCTACATTTCAATAAATCACTCCAGCCAGGTGGTCGCCTTGCTAGCCTGCTAAGAAGCTGGGGTTACAAGGCAACCACGGCCCCGTAATTCATCATTAGAAACAATGGTAGGCCTGGAGTCCATCGCTGGCATGAGTGTTTCTCCAGTTTTTATACAAGAAAGCCACATGTTTCCATTAAAAGAATATCAGGCAACTTCAGATTTCCATTCAGTCAAAACTACTTCTTTTATGGTGCCTGCTTCTTTTACTTAGCAGCTGTGGAGATTGGTCAAATCACATTATCTTTTCGAGTGTAGATTTGCTCACTTGCAAATAGCAATATATGCCTTATAAGATTGTTCCAAGTTTTAAAGGGAATGTGTATGTGGATACTGACCAACATATTAGAACAATTATTAAT
>NW_006296056.1:396803-397517 GCF_000327345.1 Myotis davidii
TTAAGAGCTGACTGAGCTTTCTCATTCCCATCTTAACGTGTGAAACTGAAGCTCATAGGAGTTATGTGACATGTCCAAAGCTGCATGGTTAGTGACAGGGCTGAACAGAACATAGGTGGTCTGACCTCCTATCCTTAACCTAGGACTCATTACACTGCACCAGGATGTCTCTCCTAATAACCAGTTTAAAAAATTACTATTACATTGCAGCCCGGTCAGCGTGGCTCAGTAGTTAAGTGTCAACCTATGAACCAGGAGGTCATGGTTCAATTCCAGGTCAGGGCACATGCCTAGGTCTCAGGTTCGATTTCTGGTGTGGGGTATGCGGGAGGCAGCCGATCAATGATTCTCTCTCATCATTGCTGTTTCTCTCTCTTCCTCTCCCTTCCTCTCTGAAATCCATAAAAAAATGCATTTAAAAATAAAAAAAATTACTATAACATTGCAAATGTGCTATTGATGCTATCATCATTAGTCTCATTTTCCAAAGTCTGCAGCATTTCGGGCAAAGTCATCAAAAAAAATTCTATTTGTAATAAAAGTGGTTGGATTCTTGGAGCATTACATGCATCAGCGATCAAGCTGACATATTAGTCGTTATTTTGAGTCTATCTTCTCTTCCTGACTGCAGGGATGGCTTATTTAAGCACATGGACATTTTCATTTTAGTTAGCTTTGCCAGTAACTAAATATTAGTTAGCTAACACCTAATAT
>NW_006296056.1:397800-404122 GCF_000327345.1 Myotis davidii
CGGCTGCCTCCTGCATGTGCCCTCACCAGGGACCTAGCCCGCAATCCCAGGCATGTGACCTTGACCAGAATCAAATCCAGGACTCTTCAGTCCACAGGCTGACACTCTATCCACTGAGCCAAACCAGCTAGGGCTTTAATGCCATTTTTTTTTTATCCAGACTGTCTCATAGTATCTTTCTGTAGCAGGTTCTCTAATAGGGAAGCAACTCTCCGATTACAAGTTTATCTGGTTTGCCTGAAAGTTTTAACATTTTAATTTAAAGTATTCCCTGGCCTTGGAGCAATTCTTGGTTATAACTCACTGTTTTACAGGATGCCTCTTTTATAACCAATCTTCTCATCCTTATCAGAGGTTTCACAATTTCCTCCATCCTTCAGGATGAAAATTTTTATCAAGTGATTTCCTACATTCTATAATAGATCATGTGGATAAAGAGAAAACTAAGGGCTGAGTGTACGATTTTATATCTGATGTCTAACTTAGAGTTTCCCGTTTCCCAATGAAAATGGAATCTCTTTGGGTAAATGATTAGGAAAGACATACTTTTCTTTAACAGTAAAACTATCTTCCTGATATAGAGAAACTTTATAAGCCTTAATCTATTCTGACTTTTATTTTAAAATTTAGAATAATTGTTTTTAGGACAATGAAACTACTATGTATGATACTATAATATATAGAAGATATTAATGGATATATTTCTTTATACATGTGTCAAAACTCACAGAATGTACAATATCAATATTTAACCCTATTGTAAACTATGGACTTTGACTGATGCTGGTAATATCAATGTAGATTTATCGATTATGATAAATGTATCACTCTAGTGGGGAATGTTGATAATAGGGAGTCTGTGCATGTGTGGGGGCAGAGGTATATGGTAAGTCTCTATCTTCTCCATTTTGCTTTGAATTTAAAACTGCTCTAGAAAATAAAGTCTATTAAAATATAGTAGCATAACTGATATACAAATTTCTTCCCTACAGGTACATAGATACCCAAGATATAATCTCTGCTATTATAATTCCAGCTTCTTAGAGCCAGTTTTGCTTCATTCATAACCTTGCTCCTAGCTTCTGTACAAAGATCTGGCTTCTATGCTCTGTGTGTGTGTGTGTCTGTGTGTGTCTCTGTGTGTGTGTGTCTGTGTGTGTGTGTGTGTGCACGCACTCACTCAAAACATATTTCAGGGGGAAAATAATGTGACCATGATCTCCTCATCAAATATATGTTGATTGAAATCTGTGCTATTCCATACACAAATTTCAATGCTTAGTTGAGATTGTAAAGACATGAGAGAGGGAAGAGATAGGTTATTATAAACAATTTTCAAAATATTTTAAAAATCTCTTTATCATCATTCCTTTGAATGTAAATGCATCAATTACAGATAACTTATCAATTCACAAAAGCCATGTTAAGTATCTATGAGCATCACTTTGTTAGCTGAATCACTGTTTCTTACATAAAATTATGAGGCTGGCAGCTTCTACATAAACTGCACAGTAAGGAATGGGTTTCCCTCATGTTATTTTGAATTAGTGAAGTTTAACTATACATGAGCTTTTCCAGTATCTGTAAAATTTTGATTCAAAAAGTATTTGGAAATAGTTATTTTGTCCTATTCTGCACACATTTGTATATACTCTAAAATCACATATATAAGCTCATTAATAAATTCCATGTAAATTTTATAACGTCTTTTGATAGCTTTGTGTAACTCAGGGTTTCTCTGTCTCAGCACCGTTAACAGTTGGGGCTGGATAGTTCTTTGTGGTGGGGCTGTCCTGTGTGTTCCCGGATGTTTATTTAGCAGCGTCCTTGACCTCTACCCACCAGACACAGTTGCACCCCGGCCCCCCGCCCCGCAAATGTCTCCAGGCATTGCTAAATATCTCTTAAAGACAGGGGGAAAGGGGGAAAGGGGGGGGGATTTCTCTCAGGTAAGAACCATTGGGCTAAAAATGATTGAGATCACAAAGCTCTCTTTTCTTTAAAGAGGAACATTTATTTTATTTGTTCTTAGTCTAACTTGAGTTAGCTCAGCTCTTTATAGTACTAATGAATTTAAGGTCAGAAGGTTGACCTTCTGAGCTGCAATGCACTCATCCAACCATCATCTATTGAGTGGCATGTGCCGAGAGAGATGCCAGAAAGCCATGAAAAGCAACCAGGGCCCTCCAGGCCTTTGCAATCCTGCACAGTGAGTGGGGGAAATGAGAGGGCATTGATCCAGGGTGAGTAAAGCTATGCCTGAGCTTAATATTGAAGGCTAGAAAAAGTGTGGCTAGACAGAGAGGAAATAGGGTTGGTTTCTCTGATAAAGGAGCAATATCAAGGACAATTATTTAGAGTAAAATGTTAATATGTGTTAGACACCATGCTAAGTACATATTACATCATATCTCCTATATATGAGGAGTATGTAGATGACTGAAGTTAAGTCCTGGCTCTAAATTCATCAGACTCTAGTTTAAATCCTTACTTCTCTTAGCTCACCAGATGACTAGAATAGACCCTTATCCTATTTACATATTAATTTCTATGTATAAAATGAGAATAGTTATATGGCATGGTTGTTTTGAAACCTAAAAGAGGTGACACATGAAAACCAATTTAGTATATAATACCTACACTTAAAGTAGCGAATATCTTTATTCTCCTTATTTTTATTATTGTTTTTAGATATTTAAACCAGCTATGTCCAGCTGTGAATACTACAATTCTCCATGTCCTAGGGCAGGAAACTTGTTCAGAGAGCCATGGGAGTCCATGCCCTGCCTGATGGAAGAGAGCGGACTACATAACTAGGAGTTTGGACTACTCTAAAACAACAGGAGAATTCATGGTTCTGAGCATTCCTCACATGAAGAACCTCCACCACCGCCATCAAATAAAAAAAGGAGATCAGGAGGAAATGTAGGATTAGATGGGAGGAAAAAGGTAGACAGAGCCAAATCGTGCAAACCCTACCAAGTGATGCTAAGAAGTTTGAATTTTATCCTGAAACCAATGTGAAACCACTGCAGAGTAATATTATGATTTAATCTGTCCTCTGAAAAGATCACCCTGGCCCTTTGAAGAATGGAGAATGGATTGGGATATGACAAAGCTGGGAACAGTGGGGCCAATGAGAAGGCTAAGTGATTGATGATAGCCTCCTCATTGGCTAGAAAGAGAAAAGAGTAGAAGTGGAAGGTTTAAGGTATTTTTGGTGATAGAATTGATAGGATGTCCTTCACCTAGTAAGGAATTTTTATATCTATTACACTAATATATTTTAACTAGAGACCTGATGCACGAAAATTCATGTAAGAGTAGGACTTCCTTCCGCTGGCTGCTGGCACCAGCTAACCTCTGGCACCCGGGACCTGGGTTTCCCTCCTCTGACCTCCGGCAGGCACCCAGGACCAGGGCTGGCTTCCCTCAGGCCCCAGCTTCATCAGGAAAGACCATTCGTCCAGTCTAATTAGCATATTACCCTTTTATTATTATAGATAGACTTTATTTTTAGAGCAGTTTTAAGTTCACAACAAAATGGAGTAGAAGGTATAGATGTACCATATACCTCCTGTCCCCAGACATACACAGTCTCATCCATTATTATTATTAATTACAAATATAGTACCTTCTCCCCTATATTACAACTATCTTCTCTAACCTAGACATCTATAAGTCACTAGAGACTGAGAGAGCAAGAATAATTATATGCATAAATCAGCATTGAATACCAATAAGTGGAAAAAAGGAACTCAAATATTATGGTCTGTGAATGTTTTACTGAAAATAGTAAATATCTGTGGAAAGAATAAAATGAATGATATTGGGTCACTGATGTTATCACAATATAAGGGAAAACATGACTTGCCTGGAATATGGTGTTTACTTCAGTGCACCCCATTAGCATCTAGCATTTGCCAGATTATCTCTCTCTTCAGGACAAATTTGAATAAGTATATATTTTTAAAACATGCTGAGATGCTTTTGGTTTGATATGTAGTGCACTGCCATCTCAGAATAAATTGGTAGCTGATGGATGCTTTTCTAAATAACATCTTTGATAAACTTGGTAATGCATTTGCTGATTTATTCAACAAATATATTTTGAGCTAGTATTCTGCCATGTGCTGTGCTTGGTGCTGGTGATAAAATTAAAACAAGATAAAATATCTCTGCTCTTAACCAATTATAGTTACAGAAAGAGATAAGACAGGTAAACCAGTAATTTCAACAAAGTCAACACCTGGCTGCATGGATATGGTACTGGGAAGCTATCTTTGATGTGGAAACCTGATAGTAATCAGGACTAGCCTAGAAAAGGTGGAATGGATGAAAGAATGTTCCAAGGAAAGTTCCAGAGATGAGTATGAAAGTGTGTTCCTAGAAGAGTAAATATTTCAAAATGGCTAGAGAAAAGAAGTTTACAAATGGCAACCCCCCCGGGAACAAGATCATGAAAGAACTGATAGTCCAGCCATAGCTGGTTTTGCTCAGTGGCTAGAGTGTCAGCCCATGGACTGAAGGGTCGATTCTGGTCAAGGGCACATACTTTGGTTGCAGGCTCGATTCCTGGCCCTGGTCAGGGCATGTGTGGGAGGCAACCAATTGATATGTCTCTCACATCAATGTTTCTTTCTCTTTCTTTCTCTCTCTCTCCCTCCCTTCCACTCTCTCTAAAAATCTGGGGGAAATATCCTTGGGTGAGGATTAACAACAACAAAAAAAATCTGATAGTCCATGCTGAACAGTCAGACTCAATACATCCAAGTGACAAGAAGGAACAACGAGAGGATTTTCAGCAGGGAAATGACATGATCAGGCATGAAAATTTAGAAGGACCTCTTTGACAGCAGGATGAAGAATGCACTGGGGTGAGGGAGGGCAGGAGTGGAGGAGATGCCAAGTACAAAACCAGGCAAGTGAATCCGCAGACTTCTGTGTTATTATGGTCTGTAAATTATGTGTTTTAAGAAAACTGAGTGCAAATGAAGAGGAGTAGGCAGATTTTAAAGAGACTATTTAGTTGATAGATGGCCAGCTCTTGGTTACTGATTGGATGTGGTGCATGTCGAAGACAGTACTCAGGTTTCTGCCTGGAGTTAGAAAATACAGGAGAAATGGTTACGACGTGATAATAAATTGTACCTTGGATATGTTAATTTTCATCTGTCTGTAGGTAATTTCAGTGGCGATGGTCACCATGTAGTTGAATTCACTATACACACAGAAGAGCTCTGTGCTAGACTTAGAGATCTTGTCAGCATTTGCATTTACCACAGAAAGAATTTTGATTGAATATGGTCCATGACTAGAGGAGTCAGAGCAATGTGACCATATTGAGTGAATTAGCCCTTCACAGCTATCCTGGGGCTGTCATAATTCCTCTCCATAATCAATGATACACCAACCAGTTTCCCAAGGGCCACTCCAATGACCTTGTTGCATTGCTCTATCATTAGCTTCCATGGATTCCTGTTTCCCATGATTCCAATGGGCAGCCAATATGCCAGCCAATGTCTATTTATTGAATGCCCCATAAATGTTCAGCACAATGACTATCTGAATTCTCTTCGGAGTTTTAGATATGTTGTGCCAGGATTAGAGCAAAATACTTTAGACAAGGTGATCGGAAGTAGGAGGAACTCTCAAAGCAAGTAAATGGCAGGTTTAGGCATAGAAAACAGCAAGTGTCAATCTGTTCAAATTAAGATGGGTTAGCAAATGCAAGAGCAAGGGTGTTGCAGAAACCAGGAGACAGGGCTAAGGGTAGAAAGCCAGTAGAATAGGACAGAACTGGTACAAAGCCAGGAGGACAGCATGGAAGACCCAAGGCAATTAAGGTGCTTCAGCAACCATACAATCACCTCTTTGTTTAGCAAGAACATGATACTGGGAAGGGCTAAGTCAGTTTACAAGTACAGGTTTGCAACAAACAGCAAGTATTTATATTGGTTTGGTTCCCTCATGATTCTAACACTTTATTCTACACATTTTTGTTAAGGCAATATTTTTGCTTCTGATAATTTCCCCACTGTCTAAATCCTTTAGATAGGGACTCCTGAAATAATTATAAGGAGATTCCACTTAATGAACACTAATTGTATGTCCCTGAATTCTGCATGCTTTGTCCCATTTAATCCTCACAACAATCTTATGAAATAAATGTTGATTTTTATCATTAAACTTGTTTTACAGATGAGGAAACTGAGTCCTAGAGAATTTCACTCATTTGTTCATTCAAGATATTTCTTGTCCCTAGCGGGTTTGGCTCAGTGGATAGAGCCTTGGCCTGTGGACTGAAGGGTCCTGGGTTAGA
>NW_006296056.1:404184-436067 GCF_000327345.1 Myotis davidii
AGAATATTTCTTGAATGTATTGAATGCTCCCAAATGTTTTTAACACTAGAACAGATAAATAGCTTCTATATATTCATGGCAGAATACTATGAAGTGATGAAAATTAATAAATTACCTCTGCATGCAAAATAGGAAAATCTTACAAATAAAATGTTTACTGAGATTTCATTAAATTTTCAAAACTTAAAAATTTATATATACTATGGAATACTACTCAGCCACAAGAAAATATGAAATACTGCCATTGTGACCACATGGATGAATGTTGAGAATATTAGGCTAAGTGGAATAAATCAGTCTGAAAAAGCTAAGAACCACATGATTTCACTCACATGTAGGATATAAAACTGGTCCTTATAGTCACAGACAACATTATGGTGATTACCGGAGGAAAGGGGGTGGAGAATAGTAAAGGGTAAAAGGGACCAAATATATAATGACGAAAGATGGTGCAACTGTGGGTGGTGGCACACAATGCAATATTAGATCATGTATCATAGAAATGTACACTTGAAGCCTATGTGATCTTATTAACTAATGTTACCCCAACAAATTTAATACAAAATAAATTAACTGAAAATTTCAGTTTTATTAAAATATTTTATTCAAAGTTTTGTGTGTAATAGATAAAATGTATTAGTTGTACCATTAGCTATATTTGCCTTTTAATTTTAACATATATTTTTAAAGATTTTAAAGACAAATAACTTAGTAAAGACTTACTATTATATGAAAAATAATTTGGCCTGCCCTAACTAGTTTGGCTCAGTGGATAGAGCATCGGCCTGCAGACTGAAGGGTTCGATTCTGGTCAAGGGCACCACCAGGGTTATGGGCTCAATCCCCAGTAGGGGACGTGCAGGAGGCAACCAATCAATGATTATCGCTCATCATTGATGTTTCTAACTCTTTCTTCTTCTCCCTTCCTCTCTGAAATCAATAAAAATATCTTTAAAAATAAAAGAAAAATAATTTGGCCCAGATGGTGTTGCTCAGTGGTTGAGCATAGACCTATGAACTAGGAGGTCATGGTTCAATTCCCGGTCAGGGCACAAGCCAGGTTGCAGGTTCGATCCTCAGAAAGGGACATGCAGCAGGCAGCAGATCAATGATGCTCATCATTGATGTTTCTATCTCTCTCTTTCTCCCATCCTCTCTGAAATCAATAAAACAATATATTTTAAAAAGTAATTTGAAGTTTTAATTTTTTACTATTTAATTTGCATTTTCATTAAAATGAATACATATTGTATGAGTTCACTTTCAAAATTCCAAAAAAAAAGGCATAAAGAAGCAGTGATAGCAGAAATCAGCACCTCATTGAGAGGAAAGAGGGCTTTGGTGGGAAGGGAGCATGAGGAGGGTGTAGGTTCTGGTAGTATACTCTTACTTCATCCGAGTGATGGTTGCATATATGTGTACACTTTGTGAAAATGCATCAAGCTGTACATCTGATTTATGTACTTTTATATGTATATTATATTTTAATAAAAAGTAATTAAGAAATAGAGATATGTGTTCTTTTGGCAAGTCATCCATAGAATAGTAATCAGTACCATGATACTCGTCTCAATCGGTATTTTCTATTCATTACAGCTATGGGGAAGGACAAAAATATTTCGTTTGAAAATGAACCAAACTTGGTTAATATGCATTAAATAAGGACTTAATGGTGAAAAGAGGGACTAACAGTGAAAGACTTTTATAGTTCAGAACAAGTGTTGAGAGAATTTTTTTGCAAGTCTACTGCATACTGACTCCATGCATGTGTAATGGAGCTCAGTAAGTCTTCTCCTCTCCCATTTCCCCCATTTTAAGTGAGGAAATTAAGGTTCCTATTGTCACTGGAACAAAATCACAGATCTAAAGGCCGTATTTTTGGCTTTGTTTTCCTCCAGAAACTTGCTCCAACTCACACTCTTGGTCCAGCTACCCTGGTCTTTAGTTTACCAAAGCCACCATTCTCCCAGACCCAGGATATCTGCACATGCTGTTTCCTCAGTTTGGACTTCTGGTTCCTCTTTTATTTAGTTATCTCCTGTAGATCTCAGCTCAAGGAAAGCTTCTCGGGTAAACTTTCCTTGCTATACCAGTACCTGTCAGTACCCTTGGTCATGCTGCAGAGGACCACACCTCTTTCCTGCAGTGCCCTGAACTCACAATGTAATTACACCTTTATTCACAGGATTAGTTGTTTGAGGGTTTCCAACCCCAAGCAGACTGTAAATACAATAGCAGAAACTATTATGTATTTATTTGTCCAGACTGTATTCCTGATGCCAAGCACAGTCCTAGCACATGGTGAGCAATCAATAAACATTTGTTAAATATTTGCTAAAAAAATAAATGAAAAGGTCAACTTCCTCAAGGCTACATAGCTAGTAAATTAATATACATACTATTTCATCAAACCCCTACAATAAGGGGTTTTATTATTTCTATTTATATTATTTATATTTATTATTTATAAATTATGAAAATGAAGGCTAGAAAAACTGTCACTTATCTAAGATCAGTTCATTGATTAGTGCCAAAATGACAGTTCAGAGCTCCTATTTCCATATCATGTTCTTTTAAAAACATTAACCCTATTTTGCTTGCTTTTTGCCTTGCCCTCACCAGCTCCATTCTGATAATTCATGTAGATGCCCAAAGGGAAATATACTGGTAGATTAGTCTATATCATAACATTAGTATGAGTTCAGTGAACTGAGCAAAAGAGTGATCCACCGCTCAAAATCTAAATTGATATACTAAAACCATAACTAAAAACATTACTTCAATCTGGCAATGCACTTGTCATTTCTACAGTGTGGGTTTTGCTTTGCATACTGCATATTGCCCTTCAAAGAAAATTGAAAACCGCTATTGAATTGTGCCAGAAAGAGTCGTAGCTGTGTTGAACATTCTACAAACATTCCTTTACAAGCATGTATCATCTTGACATGTTATTTAGGTGTATTTTTTAAAGAAGCAATTTGCCTCTATGCTGTAAGCTGATGGAAAGCAATGGCACTCTCTCTTTAAAACCATTTGGACTCCCAGAGGGAAACCACAATTCAAATCATGGCTGTTCAGCAACCGCTTATGTGTACGACTTCCCTGTGGCAAAGTTCTTAGTTAAGCCCATGGATCATATTATTCTGAGTCAGTTGATACTTCTTTGAATGCTAGTGCCTGTGTTTCTACAACTAAACTCAAAGACGAGCCTTTGCAGTAGTAATGTACACACTCTTTTATTTCTTCTTGATTATTTCTGCTTTCTCTTTAGCTCTCTCTTTTTTTCCCTTGCTCTTTACTTTCCTACCTTGTCAGGGACAAACTATGAACAGAAGTCCCCAAGCTAATAAAAGAGAAATAATGTACACACTCTTTTATTCCTTCTTGATTATTTCTGCTTTCTCTTTATCTCTCTCTTTTTTTTCCCTTGCTCTTTACTTTCCTTCCTTGTCAGGTACAAAGTATGAACAGAAGTCCCCAAGCTAATAAAAGAGAAATGCATCCCATTGACTCAAAATGTGATAATGCCCCGGTATTTTCTAGAGAGTTTTTCCCCTCATTAATCCAGCCTGATCTTCAGGTAATAACCCACTGAAGAGGGTAGTTGAATATGGGCCACGCTGATTTATCTTTTTATCCTCTAAAGTCAATTGATCACCTTTAAAATCAGAACATCACTCACCCAGGACTCTTTGCTGCGAGAAAAGTCTTTATTAGCAATTAACCAAACAAAAACCTCAAAAGCAACTGCTCTTTGAAAAAATTACATTAAAAGGAAGATAAGAGGAAGATTTGAAGTAATGATAATGAAGATACCTCCGTTTTGAAGTTGGAAGAAAACAAGAAAAGGAGAGACAGTCGGGAACATTCTGTGGCCATCGGGGAATAGGGAGGGCAGTCAGAAAGGTCAGAGCAGAGGCCTGAGTGAGGCTCACTGGCCCACTTATTTATTAATTCACTCACCTGACAATGGTACAATGGCAGAGTGGTTCAAAGGGCAGACATCGTAGCCCTTTTTTGACTAGAACCAAATTCATTCTGCTATGGACAAGATGGTTCAAAGGGCAGACATCGTAGCCAAAGTGACTAGAACCAAATTCATTCTGCTATGGACAAGATGTGAAGCCTTTGGCAAGTTATTTAACCTCTCTGGCTTTACTTTACACATTTGTAAAATGGGCGTAATAGTAATGTCTATTTCATAAAGTTACTAGGAGGATTTTATGAGTTAACATAGGTAAGATGACTACAACTGTGCTTGGCATATCGTGAGCACTACAAAGAAATTCTGTAATAAGAATAAGTGCGAGTAATTTCTTTGTTCACTTTCTTTCACTCTACTCATTTTTAATCTCACCTATTCTCTAAGGCCCACATCAAAGATCAAACTCTTTGGTGGGTAGTTTCATCTTTATGGCTATGTTATAAATAATACTCTTTTTTTTTCTGGATAAAGAACCCTAGACTCCTTTTTGGAAAATGCCCCTTCCTTAGCTCATGTACTCAGAAGCAGAGTATGTGACTAGGGCCAGAAGAACATTCAATTCCCCCAATCAAAGTGACTGTCTAAGGCAGGGGTGGGCAAACTTTTTGACTCGAAGGCCACAATGGGTTCTTAAACTGGACTCAGAAGAAGGAGCTGCGGCCGTGTTTCCTGACGTTGCCATGTTAACACTGCTGCTGGTGAAGGAGCGGAGGGGAGAGCAAGAGAACCCTCTGCTCTTTCCGCTCCGCGGGCCGGATAGAACAGCCGAACGGGCCGGATAGAACAGCCGAACGGGCCGTAGTTTGCCCACGGCTGGTCTAAGGGGTGGACATTTAACCAAACTGGTCAACTCTGAGGAAAGCCTAGGACTAGGGTGAGACCCCTCAGAAACAAATGTTTTGCTCTGCTGGACTTGAACCTGGGAGGGAACAGGAGTGAGAGGGGCACTTGTCTGCGAATGCAGCCATCACAGAGGAAGCAAAGATGCGAAAGGAGGAAAGAAACTCTGGTCCCATCCAGAAACCTGGATCAAGATCTTCCTGGATGTCAGTTATGGAAATCCACATCTTCCCTGTTTCGTTTAAGCCCTTCCCCATGTGGGTCCTCTGTTGCTAATGACTAAGACGGCCCTATCTGGCACACGCTCCATGAAACCTTTCTAACCCTCTTCATCACAGCTAGGTTCTTTCTTTTCTCATAGCATTTCTTCCTGTTTCTGTACCTGTCTTGTGTAACTTACCGCTTTCTATCATGTATCACAGTTATTTTTGTATATATCTAATCTCCCCTACTAGAATTTCACCTTCTTAAGAAAAATGACCTTTTTTATCTCTCTCTAAATTCCCCATCTTCCACAATCTTTATTAGAGGGCCAAGAAATGGTGTAATGCTGGAAGAATTTGTTGAGGATGCTTTGGTTGGCTGACCAAGTTTTGTGGCAATGAATCCCAAACTGAAGGCGTAGAGCTGAGCACACAGGATTTGTTGAGAGTTCCTTTAGTCTATATGCACACTATGCACTGCATAAAGAATCAAGTCATTAATAGGTCTCATATTCAAAACGCTCTAAACATGTGTGTATAATCTATTGTGATTGTTAATCTGTTGTGATTAACAAAATGCAATCTATTTCCTTTCTATTCTGTTACTGAAACCATGATATTTTTCAATGTATGATCTCTTAATAAGCATCTATATAGCTAGATATATACCTTAACTGCGCACTTAATATAAGCAAGATCCTGCTCATTGAACCCTTTAGATACATCATGTCACGCAGTCCTCCCTGACCACGTCACTTTTGTGATGTCTTCCATGGGTCCCTACTTCCCTCAGCAGTGCTTCCCAAACTTTACATCAAACACTAGCAGAAAACATGAATATTCCTTCAGCTCACTATGATCAGAAGGCAAAGATGCTTGCAGCTGGAGGCCGTCTACAGTGGGTATGGCTACCCTAGGTCCCCCCAACCACCCTGAAGACTGAGAAGATAGTTACCTTGGCACAATTAAAATTTGTTTATTGCGCTGTAGCGTGCTATCGCCTGGTGGGTAATTTCCAAGTCCTAAGCATTGGATACGTCTTCAAGATCACATCCCTGCCTATACTCCGCAATCTTCCCTCTCCAATCCTTCCAGCCCAATACTCATATGCGCGCGCGCGCGCACACACACACACACACACACACACACGCATACTCCCTGGTGTGGCTATACTTGCTCTCCTACTGTAGTGTTGGACTATTGTAGGTTCCTGTGTATACCCTATGCTGCATCCCTCTGCATCCCTATTTCCAAGTGAGAAAACTGAGGCAGAGAATGGTTAATGTGTCCATGGTCTGCATTCAAAGCCCAGAGCAGCGATTCTCAACCTGTGGATTGCGATCCCTTTGGGGGTTGAACGACCCTTTCATAGGGGTCGCCTAAATACATCCTGCATATCAGATATTTACATGATGATTCAAAATTACAGTTATGAAGTAGCAACGAAAATAATTTTATGGTTGGGGGTCACCATAACATGAAGAACTGTATTAAAGGGTCGCGGCGTCAGGAAGGTTGAGAACCACTGTCCTAGAGTCGGAGAACTTACTCAGTGCCAAATACTGATGGTTGTCACAATTTGAATTTGAATCTCATATCTTTACTGACTTCGTGCAGAACACAGCTGAACAAGATGATTTTTAGAACTAAATGCATATTTTTTTGCATTTTATTTTTTTTTAATTTTTATTGAATGTATTGGGGTGGCTTTGGCTAATAAAATTACATAGGTTCCAGGTGTACAATGCTATAACACATCATCTGTATGTTATATTATGTGTTCATCACCCAAAATCAAGTCTCACTCGGTCACCATGTTTCCTATTGTCTTTGAACTTAGATCTGCTTACAAAAATCTTGACCCTGCAGTTACCTGACTATCCCCCTAATAGACACCTCTGCTACTTTCACTACTTCACTGTGTGTGGGGTGGGGGGGGGTGGCTGTGAGGCTTTGCTCTTCATAGAAGTTGCCCTTAAGAATTATAGGCTTATGTGATTTGAATCAAAATTTTAGGTGAGATGGACAATGTTTGCATTTGGGTTGGGAGAGAAGCCTAAAATAAGAGACCGGGCCGCAAAATGTGAATTCCTGTTATCCATCCACATTGTGTTGATGCACCACAACCCCCCAGAGCTGAAGTAGCAGAAGGTGGTAGGAACAATTAAGTTATACACACTAATCTGCTGGGTAGCTGACTGTCAATATCTTGGAAATGCACGGTGATGAGGCTTTGGTCTCCCTCTGATAAAAGACTCTAATAAGACTGAGAGGTGGTGCCTGTGGGATCCTAATTCTTTTTTTTTTTTATTTACCCACCTCCCAAAATTACTCATTATCACTGGGAGCCTCTTTAATAAGCAGCTATAATTGTGATCCAACTGCTTTGCTGGATATTACTCATACTCTGGGCTGGGAAGCTGAGGTTTTAACCCAAGGCAATAGCTTCAAACACATTACCTAGTTACCTTTCCCCCTTTTATTTTATATGAATTTTGTACACTAATATGTTGGCTCCTCCCATGAGATCAGGGACAAGGGTTTATTACCTGGGGAGGCTTTGATGCCTAGGGATGTACCTGGCACACAGTAAGTACTCAATACATTTTTACATTAGAAACACAAATGCCAAAGAGATCTTACCTATTTTTATGTTTCAGGATGTGTTAGGTAGAAATTATTTCCTGGGCTGATAAACAGTATTGATTATGCTCAGGTACTGAGCTAAGTACTTTAAAAATACTCAATAATTTAAGGATAGTTTAACAGCCCTATGGAAAAGGACTATCATGTACCGATGAGTACCGAGAGGCTCAGAAATGAATGCATTGGCTGAAGTCATACACTGGGCATTGAGGAACCTGAGTTTGAACTCTGCCCCCACTGCCTCTTTAGCCTTCCCTCCATCTGACTGCCTCATGTCCTTAAAGCCCACGGCAGCCCCATCAACAGTGGCCGTCTGCCTCCTTCCTGGCTCAGCTGTTTATTACCTCTTTTCTGGACTCCTGCAGCGAATATCAGCTTTTCTCTCAGCCTCCTACCATCCTATGATTTCTTTCCAGGCTATGTTTACAAAACAAAGCCAGTAACACCTTAAAAATTACTTTCAAGGACTGTCTAGTGGCTAGAGCAGAACTGCCCAGAGCTGGTAGACCAGTTAGTCCATGAGAGGAAAAAACAAGAAGTTTTCCATGTATCTTCCCTAAAGCAAGGAGTAGGGAAGCTAAGCATTATATCTAAAGAAGAGTGTTGAAGATCAAGGGCACTCAAATGCTTACCCATTAGACAAGTAAGTTGCATGTCTGGGATACTAGGTATTATATTAGGGTTCTGGCTATAAATAACAAGGGGGCTGTGGAGGGATAGTGAGATGAAATGTGAAAGGTGAGATGTGCAACCAGTTAGTGCAAGGAAGAATGAAATGGGACAGCAAAACAGAAGGTAGAATTGACATATTTTAGAGATCAGACTAATTGAGTGAAATCATATCAACAACAGTGAGTTACTTTAAGAAACTAAATAAAGAGAGTTAATGTTGACACAGAGTCTAGTACAGGGTCTGGCACCTCGTACAAACTCAGGAAACAGTGCATCCTATTAATAGTACCTCAATTTTAAAGTGTTGAAATATGCAAAAAAAATTTATAACACTTCCCAGAAGTAGACACATCTTTTCAGATGCATTTGTACATAATGTCTTCAAATGCCTTCACATACAGTGACAATCTCAGAATGCATTCTAAAACATTGATATGTTTTTTCAGAGAAGTCAATAAATCAGGATTCTTTCCTATCTCTTTCAAAACCTATAGCTCTGCTGATTTTTACTTGGTTTCACTTTTTATAAGGATTTTCTAGCCTAAAACTGAAAGTTATCATCAGGGAATTTACAAAGCAACTTGAATTTTGAAAACTAGACCTAGGTTTAGTCTGAGGTTGTTCTTGGTGACCTTTGTTTTCTTACTTGTCCCTCTCTCTTATCTGTTTGTAAATGCCTCTGAGTTCATGTAAGAAATTATCTATTGCCCATTGCCTAAAATTTAGACCTAATAAACACCTAAACTCAAATAGCAAAACAAACTTGAAATCAAATTTCATATTTGTGTAGACCCTCCCCTATCACTGCTCTACCATACTACCACTTGCCCCTCCAAGGAAGCCTACATAAATTAAAAGCAATATTCATTGAATAAGCAGAAGTTAAAGGCTATTGTACACCAGGTGCTGGACTGGGAACTTATTGTACTGGAATCAGATGTGACGTTATAATCCCATAGCCTCACCTCAGAGAAACATGTCCACATCCTACTTGAACAGTGAGAAATGAATCAATTTGTAATGCCCTTCAAAGACAGAAATCTGTGTTCCCAGGGATACGCTAAAATAGAATGCAGGCTAACCTGTTAGGCACAAACTTGAAATGTCAAGTTCAAAAACTAATTTGAGAGAACATTGCCTGATGATTTCCTATCTTTCTTTACTCATCATTCCTTAAACATTGTTATAAATTTATTACCCTGCTCGGGGTCTTCTCTCTGCTTTCTCTGTTTGAGATGAATTTCAGCTACTCTGTCCACCAAACCTCTTTGCTGTTATGTTTGTTCAAATATGAGTGGAAATAATCCATAAAGCTTAATGGCTGCAATTAGACCAACCTGGATCCAAGTACAAACAAGGAAAACAAAACAAAAAAACCTCATAGACACAGACAACGTATGCTGGTTACCAGAGGGAAGGGGGGTGTGTGAGAGGGTAGTAAAGGGTAAAGGGAGTCAAATACATGGTAACACAAGATGATTTGACGTTGGGTGGTGGGCACACAAGGCAATATGAAGATCATGTATCATGGAAATTACATTTGACACCTATGTATAATCTTATTAACCAGTGTTGTTACCCCAATAAATTTAATAAAAACATTTTTGTCTCCACTTCTAAACTATGAAAACTGAAACCTTGATAATTAATGACTTCCTTCATGCCATTCAGTGAATGAAGACTATTCTCAATATTCAGGTGAGAATATCAAGTAATATAAAAGCCTGGATCCAAAAAGGGAGGTCCAAGCTAGAGTTACCCATTTGGGAATTGTTAAATACATATAAGTGATAGTGGAAAACATGGGAGGAGATATGATTGCTCATAAAGACATGTGGAGAGAGCAGAAAACCAAAGATGAAACCCCTGAGAATGTGAACATTTTTATCAAAAACTGCTGTAATTTTATGAATATTGGTTTATATTGCTATTAATCCAAATGTTATAGTTTTCCATGAAATGTGAAATCTTAAAAGATTTTCTTCATTCTTAGCTGCCATAATTCTTATTTTAAAATGAGAGGCTATGAGAGAGTAGAAATGGATGTATAAAAATTCTCATTAAGAACAATCTCTTTCTTTTGCCGAAACCGGTTTGGCTCAGTGGATAGAACGTCGGCTTGCGGACTGAAAGGTCCCAGGTTCGATTCCAGTCAAGGGCATGTACCTTGGTTGTGGGCACATCCCCAGTGGGGAGTGTGCAGGAGGCAGCTGGTCGATGTTTCTCTCTCATCGATGTTTCTAACTCTCTATCTCTCTCCTTTCCTCTCTGTAAAAACTCAATAAAAAATATATTTAAAAAAAAAGAACAATCTCTTTCATAGTGCAAGACACACAATCTCATGCATTATTAATTCTTCTAATGGCTCCTTTCTCCATATCTGTGCATAGTAACTGGCACCATTATCCAACCAGTTACTGAAGTCAGAAAACAGGAGATCAAAGCCAACACCTCCCTCTTCCTGTACCTTACCTCCAACTGATCATCTAGCTGAATCTATTTCTCTTGAATCTGTCCACTTGTCTTTATAGCATCAATTTAATCCAAGCCGACTTGTTCCTTGCCAATAGCCTCCTAACAGTCCTTCTAGCCCCCCTCCAATCTATTCTCTCACTGTAGTTATAGAGACATGAACAGAAATCTAAATCTGATATTTGAAAATTATAGGTCTTTTCTTAAAACACTTGTCTAGATTTCCAACACTCTTAATTCATACAGCTTCCAATGACCCCTTATGGTCTGACCACAGCCTGTCTCTTCATCTCCATTGAGTGCATCTCCTCCTCCATCTCTATATTTGAGATATTCTGGGCACTTTCTAAAAAAAATGCCACACTATTTCTCACTCCAGGGCATGACTGCACCTCACCTAGTAAAGTCTTCTTAACCTTCAGATCTCAGCCAAAATATAATTTCCTTAGAGTAGACTCCCCTGATCATCTTAGTGCTCATTATACACTATCAAACAATCTCTCTAGTATAGACATTAAGACCATTTAATTAATTAAGTTACTAGTATCTAACAGTTTGTTCAGTCTTTGAGCTCCCAGATATATCCCATGATGGAAGGAAGAAAAGAAGTTGTTATAGGGAGAAGAAGAATAAACTTCTTGGGTTCTTTTTTACCTTGAAAACTTTCAGGGGTTGGGTCCCAAAGAAAAATAGAAAAAGGCAGAAGTTTTGAGTTGTTTTGTGGGTTTATTTGAGCTATTATTGAAGGAAATAGGAATTTCAGACTTAAAACTAGGTCATTTGGTCCATTAGGTTGGTCACCCAGGTCTCGCACAGAAATGCCCCGTCCCTCCTACATTCATCATCCTTTGGCCCTCCCACCCCTTTCCCTAAGAATTTCATAGGTGAACCCTCTACAAGATGTGCTGGGAGAAGCCCTGAACTGTGTGCAAGCGGCTTCTTGTCCTGTCACCTACATACCATTAATTTCATTTCAATAACCAATTATTGAAGACCTACTTTGTAGGATCTCTTCTGGAGGTTAGGTTTACAGAGCCATGGTGTGCCCTCAAAGAGCTCACAGTTTGACAAAGACATGCAAAACTTAAATGTGTACAAGGTACAAGGTATAAGAGGCCTCTCTGTGGAGGTGGCCCATTTATTCAAGTCACCCACCACCATGATACTGGTGTATCTACATCTGTCTGTACGTTATGACCAGCTGAGAGGAGAGGGGTTCAGCTCGGCTCAATGATGGGTTGGCTTAGTATGTGGTTTGAACCTAACACTGGACCACTGCTGACCCGAAGACACACTGAGGGTGCCCCTGAACACAGAGGGGAGGTTAATTTGTGTGTGTGTGTGTGTGTGTGTGTGTGTGTGTGTGTGTGTAAGCAGAACTTTGCTTAATGTACCTAATCACACTTTTATTGGAAGAGAGGGCCTGAAATAAAGAAGTACATGGACACATGGCCAGGCAAATGGCAGGGCTGTTTGGTGAGGGGTCTGAAGGAGAAGATTGGAAGATCAGGGCCCAAGTGATCTGGAGAAGAGGCAAGAGGATGGGGCCATCTTTTAATTGTAGGTAATGCCCATGATAATGTTTATCATGAAAGTGGTCCTTCACACCACGCAATCAGAATGGCTTGGCCAGTTGACATCAGACAAGAGAAAACTGGGAGATGCTGATTCTCTAGATCCTGCTAGGTAAGCTCGTTGTTTCTCAACTTCAGTTGGATTCCTTATAGTGCCACCTATCTATATTCTATTTTATAATTTCATAGGTCCTACTTCCATTTATTTCTCACTCCAGAGAATAGAGACCAACACACTACAGCCCTTATATTTAGAATACATTGAGGTCTTGTAAAAATAACAATGCGAGCCCTGAAGCTGGCGGATCAATCTTTTGTTCCTTTGTTTACAAGCTAAATAGCCTTGCACACATTCAGAAAGGTACACATTCTTACACAGAGATGATAATGCCTATCTATAGGGTAGGTTAAAGGACCAATAAATTAATGTTTTAAAAAGGTTTAGTGCAGTACCCGTCACAGGATTAATCCCGAGTATGGATTAGATGCTGCCTCTGTGGTCAGAACTCTGCAGCCAGACCTTCCTGACCCTTGTTATCCATCTAGACCACTCCCTCTCACCTTCAGCCAGACTCCCAGACACCTTTTTAAAATAATTTTTGCATCCAGAATGGTAAAGAGACTTCCCTTTGCTTGCAATGCCCCTGTAACCACTATTGGAAGGGCTGTGTGAATATGTTCTAAGGACGCATCCACCAGCCTACGTCCCACCACATTGATGTCCCCCTGATTTTAGTATAAGGCTCCCCAAATTACCCTTAAAGTTCCCTAGAGTGAGGGCAGCTTAAAATCTACCTTGCCGAGACTGGTTTGGCTCAGTGGATAGAGCGTCGGACTACGGACTGAAGGGTCCCAGGTTCGATTCCGGTCAAGGGCATGTACCTGGGTTGCGGGCACATCCCAGGTGGGGGATGTGCAGGAGGCAGCTGATCGATGTTTCTCTCTCTCATCGATGTTTCTAACTCTCTATCTCTCTCCCTTCCTCTCTGTAAAAAATCAATAAAATATATTTAAAAAAAAAATCTACCAGCCTACGGCAACTGTTGTGTGTTACAAAGGGAACTTAATGAAAAGTCGAAGGAATAGATATATCATTTAACAAAACAATTAAACATATTATTCAAGGCTGTGCCACCTGGGTTCCTGTGATCTACACAGCAAACCTAATAACATCATTTCAATTACACACTCACAGTCAGCCCCCAGATGGGGGTTAATAAAGAAATGCTAATGCAAAAATGACAACAGCTTAATATGTAAAGGGAGAGAATTATAATGCCAGATTAACATATCCTGGCCAACAAAGGATACATGCTGCAAATAAATTAAACTAACAGTAGCCTATTGTTAGAGCTGTCCACACAGCATTGCATCATTTTAAGAATCCACAAGGTGGGAAAACCAACAACAACAAAAGTAGACCAGAGAAAGGGAGGGTACAAGCTGGACTCCAGCTTTAACTGTGCTGCTAACTCATGAGGCTAAATGAAGATATTATCATGGACCAGAAACAAAATATGAAAACTATTTTCACATGACTAGCTCTTCCACTAGACCCTGGAAAAATCAACCTCTCTTTCTTAGGTTTCTGTCTTGTTTTATAAATTGGGGGAAAGGGCAAAGAGGCTCGGGAAGTAAGTGTTCATTTCTGAATGAACTAAAAATTGATGCTGATACCACATTAGTTCTCTAATGTGGTAAAAAAAAAAAAAAACAAGAACAAATTTATTTAAACAAATATAGAAACAAAGAGAAAATCAAAACAAAGCCAGTGAGCAGATGATAAATGGAGCAAGTTTCACATAAACTGTGAATCAACAACTATAATGAAGAATGTATTATTTGGGCCCAGAACTATACAGAATATAAAAGAGAGCTCAAAATCCTATGATGTGGATACTGCGATAGAGTAGTCAGTTAGACAGGCATGAGGAAAGCAGGAAGGATGGCTAGAAAGTCCTGCGTGCCTGACAATGGGCAAAACTATAGAGAACAACTATTATAAGGCAGGACTTTACCCCCAGGTTCACTTTCCTGCCCTAACAAGTTGTCAGCCATGAGGTTTAGACCCCCTTCAAAGAGGAACAAAGAGCCCAGAGAACAGCCTTATATGACCCCCATATAAACCTTTGCATGACCACTCCCCTAAGCAGTAAGCCCTCAGGACAATGAGGATCTGACCCACATCAAATAATCTTGGGAACAAGGCCTTGGGCCTGCTGACCAGTCAGAGATTTGGTCAAACTACAGATGGCATTAAGGCCTCAGTTTTATTTCAGCACCAGTCTCAGAAAAGCAGCAGAACCTGATGAAGCAATGTCATGGGTGACATCAGAGCCAGATGCAATGACCAATGATCCCCATACCCTAGTGCTGACAATCAGCAGAGACCACACTCTGAAAGGACACACCTGGAAAGCTGAGGAATATTCTAATGAGATCCTCCCTTCTTGCCTTTAGAAAACACAAAAACTCTTAAGACAAAGGACCCAAGGCAGTTGCAAGTTCTCTTTCTCTCTCTCTCTCTCTCTCTCTCTCTCTCTCTCTCTCTCTCTCTTTCTCAAAAATGCTGACACCTCTCTAAGGCATATACCTTAACTTTCTTTTTCCTAACTCCCCAAAGCCTTTGTTTTGCATTTGTAACTTTTTCCTGAGTCCATGCAGCCCAGCTGGTTCACTTCCTCTGCCTCTGACTTTTCTTTCTCTAAATAAATTTTCTCTTGCATTAGAGTTCTCCACTCTTAATTCTTTCTTAGCCAAATTCAAGGACCACGGTCTAACATTCCAGTAACACTTGGAGATGAGCAGATGAGAGAGCTTAGTTTTAAGGACATTTGGACATCCACTGGAAAGCTTTGGCTGCAGTTACAGAAACCCCTGTTCAAACCTGATGAACGAGGAAATGCATTCTTGCCTGCAACTGAAAGCCTAGTGGAAGGCAGCGTCCAGATGACATACAAGGGCCTCCTTTCTCTCTGTCATTAGTGTCGCTTCATCCTGTATCTGTACTACCTGCTGTTCACACAAGATGGGTCACAGTGACAATCTGAGCTACACGTTTCCTTGTTTCTGTCCAGCATGAGAGAGAACTCCCTCCTCTGTGGTATAAACTGTTTCTTTCATCACAAGCTTTTGGGGACACCTTAGGTCATAGGATGACTCCTGAATCAATAACTGTTGCTCAGAGATGCCATGCTGGAATGCTAACACTAAGGACCATCCTAGAGCTGGGGATGTGCCCACTCTCTTCTGAATCATGAAAGTGAGAGGTGCACATGTGAACAAAAATAGGGTGCTTATAAGAGGGAAGAAAGGAGAATGGGCTGGATAGGCAACCTGTGTGTCCACTGCCTTTTCCCAAAGTCAAATGCTTGGCAAATGGCAGAGCCAGCGTTGAACTAAATAACCATGGACCAATTTCTGCAACTTAGAAAACCACATCACCGGGCAATTCTTCTTATTACAATCCAACAAATCAGTTTTGACAATAACTATACCCCCAAGGAAACAAGATAACCATATATATCCAACCAAAAAGTCAGATCATTTGGTCTAAAGAACAGTGAACTTAATGCAGACAACTGAATACAACCTCTGAAATTCAGAAAGTCATAGAATATCCCAGGCATATGAATGCCATGCCAGTAGAAGCCATTTGCTCTGAATGAGACCCAACTCGGCATAATAATAAATATTCATGAACCATTTAGGCCATCTTATTATTATTGATATTTGTTCATAAAACAACATTGTTGTATTTAAAAATTGCAAAAGGTAGAGAAAAACCTTTAGGCAATTCTAATATTTTTTTATGACTAGACATAAACAAAACACATGGCCTGATAAGCCTGCTCTCATTTCTTCTGGCTGCTACTGATAACGACTGTAAACAACGCTGCCTCAGAGTCTGGTGTCTCTAAAATATTTAACACTGGGTCAGAGATAAGCTGGCGAGGGGCTGGCCTCCTTTTAGTTGAAACTTAGATCCCAAAATATTCCCTCCTCGTTTGGGTTATGTGAGTGCCAACAGAAATACAGTTCTTTCACAAAAGGTTTTTGTCCCACGGGGGGAAAGATGGGCAGTGGCAGCCCAGGGGAGCAAGTCAGCTTGGAAGACTAGTTCCAGCGTCCTATACAGAAGGGAAATAAACCAGGTAATTGAACGTTTGGACCATCTCCCAATCTCTCCCTCTGTTTGGGGTCATTATTATAAAACTGGCATTCCAAGCTGGAACAATAAACTTATTAGGATATCTGTAAATGAATTACTGATGTAGATTATCAAGAATCTCTAAGGGACTTGTCTTGTATCTGGGGGAATGGTTTATATCCTCTCCATTCCTGAGTCTGCAGAATCCCTTCCCGTTTTCTTCCTCTGAGTCAATGCTCAGTAAGGTTTTGGTGAGTGAACGATCTTAACATAGGCTTTTAAAATGGAATGGAAATGCCAAAATGAGACACTACAATAGGGAGTGATTAGGCTTATAGCTGGCTTTAGTATTTCTCCAAATCCCCTTTCCTTTTTATTCCTCTTGCCCATTATTGTCCAGATCCATGACCTTCGTCTGAAGTGCCACAGACTTGCAACTTCCCATTGCAAATTCAACTGCAAGACTGATTTTGTAAACATCCTTTGCTCCTTAACACCCTATTTAAAAACCACGATTGGGCCCGGCTGGCATGGCACAGTGGTTGAGCATCGACTTATGAACCAAGAGGTCACAGTTCGATTCCCAGTCAGGGCACATGCCCAGGTTGTGGACTCAATCCCCAGTTGGGAACATGCCGGAGGCAGCTGATCAGTGATTCTCTCGCATTCTTGATGTTTCTATCTTTCTCTCTCCCTATCACTTCCTCTCTGAAATCAATAAAAACAAAACAAAACAAAAGTCACTGCATTCCCATTGCAGAGAGAAGAAATTCTCAACCAGAAGTCTGCAAACTTTCCATAAAAGGGTCACACAATAAGTATTCATGGCATTGGGGCCAGATGATGTTTGTTGCCACTACTCAGCTCTATTCATATAAAACTTTACTTATGAATGCTGAAATTGATATTTAATACAATGCTCATATTATTATTCTTTTGGTTTACCCCCAAACATTTAAAATGTAAAAACCATTCTTAGGGCATGGGCCATACTAAAACAAGCAACAGACTGGACTTGTAATTTTCTGATTTCTTGGTCTAAAGCCATTCAGTTCAACATCTAAATCAATTCCCACTCACAGTCCAGCCATCTCTTCAGCATTAACATTCACCCTTCCCAATTCATCACCAACATACTTCCACTTCCACTAAATTAAGCAACATTTTCTTTTCTGAATGTGCCATATGCCCTTCCATCTTAGCTCTTGATTATGTCATTCCTTCCATCCAGCCTCCAGGACTCATTTAAAGTATCACTTCTTTCATGGAACTTTTCCTAATGATCTTAACTTGAAATAACATTTTAATCCTTTATAATAGCAATTTCTGCCTAGTTCTGAGTAAGCAATTTGCATATATCACACCCTTTAGCCCTTAGTCACTGAGATAGGTATAATTGGAACCACTTGACAAATAGCAAACTGAGATTCTGCATGATTGTGAACCCCAATCATAACAATAAGTAGACAAGGCAGGATTGAAATGCATATATTGGGGACCCCAAAGCTCTGCACTTCTTTTAAGCTCTGAGTATACCACACACTAGCATCTGTACTTCTTTTATTATTTATTTACTTGTTTATTTTAATCCTTATCTGAGGGCATGCTTAGAGAGAAGGAGAGAGAGGGAGAAACGTTCATGTGAGAAACATCCATCTGTTGCCTTCTGCATACTCCCTGACCAGGGATTAAACCTGCAACCCAGGCATGCGCCCTGACCAGGAATCGAACCAGCAACTCTTCTATGAAAGAAAGATGCTCAACTAACTGAGCCACTCCTGCCTGGCTGTGCCTCTGTTATAATGCTACTTTCATTCTTACCCACTATTAAAGCTATTAGTGTAAATTTCATCTCCTTTTCTAAAGGCTAAAATTCTCAAAGGCACAGTCCATGTCTTATTCATAGTTGTCTCCTCAGAGGAATTTGCATAGAATGGGTGTTTAATGTATTTTTGTTGAGAGAATGAGCACCATTCAACACATACTTGTAGCAATGAATTGCTATTATTAACTTGGATTTGATTTCCTGTAATCACTATCCTTGATGACAGAGAATGAACCTGATTTTTCTCTTTCTTTTTTTTTTTTTTTTCCAGAAAGCAACCTCCAGGGATCAACAGAAAATCAAAACTGGTTTCCATCAGTATGTGTGGAAAGATTTTGTTTGTGCTCAGATAAAAACAAGACAGATACAAATACAAAATGTACTGGGTTATTTGTTTTGGATTTTAGCACCTTTTTTTCAGAAAATAAGAAAATTCAGGATTGTCAGCACATTTGTGAATTCCTTTAGGACTCAGGCTGGTGGGACATTCCATGGGCTTCACAGAACCTTTGCCATCAGCAATCATAGGCATGGAACCTTCTCCTTGCCAATTTATGACAGGGTCATCTCTCTCTCTACGGGACACTTGGGTCATTTAGAATGGAACTTTCGTCTTGCCGTGGTATTGGCGACAATGACAGAGCAATCAACAACTGCCACCCAGCTTGCAATTCAACGTGCCAAATCTGAAAAGTGACTGATGTCCGTGCCTTCTGAATTTCGTTTGATAAATCGTTTCCTCCTTTGGGTGTAATCCCTGTTAGGTGATTAAGGACCTGATGCATTGGGAGCAGCATGGTGTAATGGCACAGAGCCCGAGTGTCATTGGATCCAAGAACCACTCCCGGGTGTCGTTTCCCATGTTTCGCAGGATGTATCTGGCTTTGTTTCCATTGTTTGTGAGATGCAAAAAAATAATATCCTCTTCACAGAATTTTAAATGAGGGAATTGGCATGGACACATCCCTGGTACAGTATCTGTCCCATTGTAGGCACTCAGTTACTTCGGTCGCTGTTATTCTCTTCTCCTTTCCATCTTACTATATTTGGAAATAAGCACTAACCCGAGTCCATGAGTCAGTTGTGTGACAAAGGTTTTGTTGTTTAGTTTGGCTTACTGGCTGCCTCAGAACCACAACTGAAGCCTGACTACATTTAATCATGAATGATGTCACAGATACAACAGCTATGCTGTGTTCCTTACTGCATCTCTGAAATCGTGCATAGAGTCTGGAAAAACAAGAGTTTAATTGTTGAACAAATGGAAGTTCACAAAATTTGGTTTGGATTTTGCTCCTGTTGAGTAAATCCTAGCTGAGGCCATAACGGATGGCATTTAAGGAGAGAGTGGGCTTCATGTCCATTGATCAGCATTACAGCAGATGTGACACATGCAATAGGTCATTCGAATAGAATAGAATTTTTCCCTGCTCTCTCTGTGTAATCACAGACACACACGGGCTTTCCTTGTCCATAAGATCAAGGGTACAGGCTCTATTCTATTACAAGCCGGTTTTCTCCGTGGTCATTAGTTCAACGAGGGGAGATGATCTGGCCCAAACTAAGCCCACCGAAAGGATTGATATCTCAAAGGACACATACTGAATGAATATGGACAGGGAGTCCATAGAGTGGGAAAGCCATTTCTATTTTTGGAGCGCAGAACTATAGATTTTTGGTTGACCCCATCACTATGTTAAGCAGCAAAGTGTAAAAGGCTCAAATCTCAGAAGCAGAGAGCCTCAGCATAATAGCCAGCTCATCCACTCATTGCCATGTGAGCTTGGGGAGTCTTTTAAACTCATCTCCTCTGGCTTCTTTGTTTGTAAAACCCTTCATGTTTTCACTGGTTACCATGAGAATTCAATGGAATAAGGAGTATGACATCGACATTTGAACAAGCCTGCTTCATAGGATACAATCGGAATGCAATTTTATTTTTGTTTTCCACTATCCCATTAGGCTTATCACATAGGGTTGGTTGTTTTATCACTACATGAAAACTTGACTGGCCTCATGTCATTCCTGCCCACATGAGGACAAAAGTACAGTGTCAGTAAATCACTCAAGGTATCTATCTGTGTAGTAATCAGAGCTCCAGCTTCATCCAAAAATAAAAATTCTCCCTATCCCTATATCCAAGGCCTTCTGTCCGGGGGTCTCGGAGACCAGCCCTGGTTTGCTGATCTCCCGGGAGGACCTCACACACAGTTCTGCTCTGTCTCTGATTTATTACGCCCAAAGGATACAAAGCGAAATCAGCAAAGGACAAAGGCACATTGGAGCAAAGTCTGGGGAAATCAGAAGCAAGCTTCTATAGTTCTCTTCCAGTAATCACACAGGATGTGCTTAATTCATTCCCTCAGCAATGAGTTGGGATCGCACGTGCAAAAGGTTGCCAACCAAGGAAGCTCATGAGAGACACAGCAACAGAATTGTACTGGGGGCTTATTACAGTGGCACTCCTGTCTAGCACGTACCCAAATTCCATACTCCCAGAAGGAAGGCAGGGCTCAGGACACAACGTTTGTTTGCATAAACAGTTTAAGCCCAGTGAGCTACTCGAGGGATGAGAGCCCTCCCCAGATCCAAGTTCTCCAACTCCAGTCCAGGGCAAACCTCCAAAGTAGCTTTTCTAAGGAGGAGCAGTCAGGCCTGCTCTGCTAACGCCGAAGGCTAGTGGCCTTCCGGTAAAAAGTAGAGCTGTGTAGAGTATCCTCCGATTTCTTCCTTCCTTACCTCCTCCCCAGCTAGCTAGCTAACCTTGAGTATGCAGGGAGGAGAGGTAAGGGGAAAAGGCCCCTTCTTACTTAACCGCTGCCATTTCAACTTTGCCTCGCACATCTGGGTCTGCCTTCAAGGTTGGCCCTGTGTCTTGTTGGCATCTCTATAGGGTTCTCCCTGGAGAACATTTAGCAGGACTTCCTGTGGGGCGTTGACACATGGTCCTTGGCTGGAGGAGGCCTCTCAGCCCCTGATTCTCCAACAGACACTCCTCGTGGATTCTATGTGGAGCCCTGGCCTGCCTGCCAGTGGCCTCCTGGGCAGGATGTAAAGGATGGTAGAGAGCTGCTTGGGGTCTCACTCGGGCTGGGGCAGCACGTGTGCATTCTTGCTCCTGAGAAGCTCTGTGAGTGCAGAGGGGCCGATGCAGTCACCTCTCTTTGGCTGCAGCGGCCTGGACAGCTACCCAGCCCGACTCTCTCTGAGGTTTCCAGCTGAGTCAGATACCGGCCCTGCTGTTGCTGCAACTGCAGGAGATGAACACCAGACCTTCTGAGTGGTCCTGCCAAGCATCTCTTTTCATCTGAGGTAAAAACCGGAACATCCTCTTCCCTCACCGGGTTCCTGGGGGAGTGGGGTGGGCAGGGGAGGGGAGGATCCTGTGTAACAGCAGCCCTCTCCAGAAATTACTTTCCTAACGACTCCACGATTACTTCCTCACACCTCCCTTCCTCACAACTCCCTTTGATGTCTAAAATTCAGGTGCAAATCCAGGTTCTAAGGGTCTGAAGTTAACGTAATTTGGGGTGGAAGGAGATGTGCCTTCTTAAAAATAACACCATAGAACTATGAAGACAAAACTAGGTACTAAATGTATATATTTTGAATGAGGCAATAAATCACAACAATATGAAAATTTTAGAAAATGGCAGATACTACAAACATAAAATTCAGAAAAATAATATCATTTAACTCTTTCACACTCCTCTATGGTACTTTTTCCTACATTTTTCCTATATTTTTCACTGTGGACTCTTTGATTCATTCTGTATAAGAAAACAACTTTGTAATATTTCTAATAGTGTGAAAAGAAAGATAGCCTGGCCGATGAGGCTCAGTGCTTGGGCGTTGACCTATGAACCAGGAAGTTACAGTTTGATTTCCAGTCAGGGCACATGCCTGGGTTGCGGGCTCAGTCCCCAGTGGGGGGTATGCAGGAATCAGCTGATCAATGATTCTCATCATTGACATTTCTATCTCTTTCTCCCTTTCCCTTCCTGTCTGAAATTAATAAAAATATTGTTTTTAAAAAATGAAAAAAATAGAAAGATAATCCAGACTTTTCTAGTATGCTGATTGGAATTTTTTTATTTCTTTATTGATTAAGTTATTACATATGTGTCCTCATGCCCTCACCCCTATTGTCTGTGTCCATTGGTTAGACCTATATGCATGCCTATAAGTCCTTTGGTGGAATTTATTTTTATTATGGATAGGTAAGATAGTTTTCTTTCAAAGTCACAATGCATCACCGATCAAGTCATATACATTTTTAGGATTGTGGTCAGAATAGGGAAGGTTTCTATCAAGCTTCTTTCATCCATGAGTTGTAAGATTTGCAAAAAAATTTCCACCGACTGGCATCTAGTTCCACCATTTATTTCCACATGCTTCTACACTGGAATCTGCCACCCTGGTCCTGCACCTCTGTGCCATGAGGCCGGGTGAGTTGGCACTAAGAGCAGTCAGAGCATTTGCAGAAGCGGTGCCCACATGGGAACTGTGAGCAATAATGTAAACTCTGACACAGTGTGACCTTGAGCTGCATAATTATATTCCAACCCCTACTAAATGTATCCACAAATCAACTTCCCCTTAGTTCAGTGGTTCTCAATGGATGGAGGTTCAATTATTCTTCCCCAGGGGACTTTGTCACAGCTGTGGGGGTGGGGGTGAGAGGGCTCGGGAGTTGCTACTGGCATCTAGTGAGTAGAGGCCAGGGATGCTGCAAACATCCTTCAATACAGGACAACCCCCACCACAAAGGATCATCCAGCTCAAGCCTGGCTGGTGTGGCTCAGTGGTTGAGCGTCGACCTATGAACTAGGAGGTCGGGGTTCGATTCCCCAGTCAGGGCACATGCCTGGGTTGTGGACTCAGCCCCAGTGAGGGGAGTGCAGGAGGCAGCCATTCTATGATTCTCTCTCATCATTAATGTTTCTATGAAATCAATAAAAAGATTTTTTTTCAAGAATTATACAGCTCAAAATGTCAAGAGTACAGAGTCTGGGAAGCCTTACTAGCTGGCTCCTATTTCCTGATAGCTCCTAGCTCCTGCTGGCTGGATCTCCAACATCTGCCCCCGTCATTATAATATCACTGGACACTGAGATAGTGTGAGAAAGAGGGAGCTCCAAGTGGATATAGACTGGGGCCCTAAAGCGTTGCAGCTGAAATACCTTACTTTTGCAAATTCTGTAAAAATGTATGATTCTATGAGCCCATTTCCAGGCTCTCCCAGGGCCTTGGAAGGGGCTCTGGAGCTGAGGGGTCCGAAAGCTCTGGCTTCATCAGCTTCAGGATAAGTCTTGTCTTCCCACCGCAGCTGACAGGCAGCTGCTGCATCCCAGGTTAGCATCTTGTTACAGGTCGAACAGGCCGAGGGAGGCCACACACTGGCCACCGGCAGGCTGGGACCTGGCCTGCAGACATGATACGTTGATTCTCATGCGCTATTTGAATGAATTGCCAACCCTTAAAAATTGTATTTTACACATAACCCAGATCTCAGGCTTTGATTGAAAGCTCCAGCAGCACTGAGCTCCTGCTCCCACCTGGCAACCCGGGAACTTGTTTCAGTTTAGCGGTTGCTTTTATAGCAACCTCTGCTCCCTGCCCAGCCCTCCAGGTATTTGAATCTGCAAGCCTGCCCTATGGTATCAGTTCACTACAGAGGGCTGTGCAAATGCTCAACAGGCTTTTGATGTTTTACACTTGAAATTTCTTTCCCATTCTCTTCTGAATGCTAGACGAACACTCCCTTATTTATTGGGGGTCATTTTTCTTTTCCTCGAGAGTCACAAGGTCCATCCTCTAAGAGGAGCCACATGCCATTTGTCACATGCTGGACTTCCTATGAAAATGCAAGTGCGGAGGGAAAAAATAATGATCCGCCCTATGGAATGCAGCAGGGCTGGCCTAAGGGTGGCTGGCCTCAGGATGGGGAGTGGAGAGGGATCAGCAGATAGATAATTGCTCTAGGAAAGCCATTTCTTGAAGAGGCCAGATTATAGAATGCTAAATTGATTTTTAAGCCCAAAAGGCCAATTAAATTATGCAAAAATTAATGAGCAAAAAAAAAGGGCAAGGAATTATAATGGCAATGCAAAAATTGTAATGTGTCTACATTTAAATTAAGATGTATTTCTCATTTAAACAGGAAGATGGCAGCCACTGACATTTAGCAAATAGGGTGAGTGGGCTCCTTTCAAAGCCAGGCCTTCTAGTTACATCGGCAACAGTTAGTAATTCCAAGCGAGGCATCAGGTAGTATGTTAGATGTCAGGCAATAAGAGAGTAGAAGTGTTGAATATCTTCTGTCCTTGAATTCTAAACTCTGCACTGTTAGTCTTATTCCTAAAGGCAGAATTCATTATTTTCATTGGATAAAATCAAATCCATCTTCCTCTCTTTTTTTATTGAAACCCCGAGTTACACGGAGACTACCTGTGGTGATTAATTTTATGTGTTAACTTGGCTGGGCCACGTTGCCCAGATAATATGGTTGTTATTATTCTGGATGTTTCTGTGAGGGTGTTTTCGGATGAGAATAACATTCAAATCTGTGAACTTTGAGAAAGCAGACTGCCTTCCTTCATGTGGGTGGGCCACATTCAATCAGGTGAAGGTCTGATCAAACCAAAGGCTGACCATCCCAAGCAAAAGGGAATTCTACAGCAGATGGCGGTTGGATTTAAACTGTATCAGCTCATCCCTGGTTTCCATCATGCTGTCCTACTTTGCAGATTTTGGACTTCACAATTCTCCATAATCACATGAGATAATTCCTCAAAATAAATATCTTTGCATAGATTACATATGTCTTATTGGTTCTACTTCTCTGGAGAACCCTGACTAATACACTTCCCAAGGAGAAGATTTCAGACTAGGGTTTAACTTCCTGGCCTTCCTACCCAGGATCCTTTCAACATCAAACGGCCTGATTCCAAGGCCATAAAAGGCAGTTGCTGAGTAGGCAAATGGTCACGCTCTTTGGGGAGGTGTCACTTGTGCGTTGTTCAGGTCCATCAGCATGAATATTTTTCTGCTCTCTCCCCTCGAGGGAAATACGAGTGACAAGCAGACTTAGATTAGAATCAAAAGACAGGAGCAGATGCCAGTTACAGGAAATCAGAGAGCTGAGGCAGGAAGGGTTCAGCCAGGATGACAGAAGATACCAAGACCCTACAGATGGATGGAGTAAATAACAGACAGGAACACTGAGCCTAAACTGATAAGAAAGAACCAAGAGGAGAGTCAAACCCTAGGGAGACAGGGAGGGTTGTTAAAGTACAGAGTCAAGAACTCAAACCAAACCAATGAAAGCAGGTACAAATAGACTACAGGAGGAAGACTGGATGACTCACCCAACAAATATTTACTGTGCATCTGCCAGGTGTCAAGCCCTCTCCTAAGCTCTGAGGATGAAACAGTGAGCAAAGGCAGCATGATCCCTACCCTCCAGGAATTTGGGACCTGCCTTTAGCAATTACCCGGAATAGTGATTATCTGCAGAGTAAGGGAGAGGGCGTACCTTGCCGTGAGTTTGCTTTATGTCTCCAAGGGAACAAGCCACAGATGTGTAGTTGTGTTGTTTTTAAAATGAATATTCCAAATTTTTCTAATATTTCTACGGGGAAACAATTCTAAAAATCTACTGTTTTCATCACACAAACTACAGAAAGTGAAGCTTGGGGAGTTCTTCAGGCAGAAAAGGGCAGTATTTGCCAAGAATATTAGCAAGCATTTGCAGTTTGCTTTTATAAACTAGCAGAGTTGGGGTGAAAAACTTTGTTGACTTTCATTAAAGGACCAGAATGCAGCAGATACTTATAAATTCACATGCACACATTACTTATTCATCCTCCAACTCCTGAGTTAGCACCTCCCACTCCATGTGCTGCACATATTTTTTTCTTTGTTTTATTTTGTTTATGTTGTTGTTTTACTATTGATTTCAGAGAGAAAGGGAGAAAGATAGGAAACATCAGTGATAAGAGAAAATAATCAATTAGCTGCCTCCTGCACGCCCCCTACTGGGGATCGAGCTCACAACCCAGGCATGTGCCCTGACCAGGAATTGAACTGTGACCTCCTGGTTCATGGGTTGCCGCTCAATCACTGAGCCACACCGGCGGGCAGCCTCCAACATTTCTGCAGGCACATACATATACATGCTATCTGAGCATGGTGTTTACCACTGCTTCACTCAGTAAAGCATGGTGCCCATGTGGCAGACCCAGTGGAGGTACTGGGAAGGTGGCCCGGCCCTCATGGAGCTGACCGTCCACCGGAAGAGAGAAGCAATAAGCAAATGCTTGCGCGGAAGAGTAGCCACTTCACACTGATACACAGCTAGGAAGGAGAGCTACGCAGTGCCTAGAGAGCAGAACAGGGGAGATCGGCCCAGCCTGGGTGTCGGCAGGAAGGTGCAATCCAACGACTTGACATTTTTAGGTAAGAGACATGTTCCTCTCTCCAGAGCCATTAAAACATCTGATTATTCTTTTCCTTCCCATATTTCATCTGCATATCGGAACGAAGGTAGCAAGAAGAGGGCGGAGGCCATTAAACGGTGCCAGCGTGATTGATCGAAGTGCATAATCTTCTGAAAATGTTACCTGAATATCACTCGCACAGTCCTTTAGGATTTTCATAAATCCTGCTGGAAAGAAAAAGTGCTGCACCACTCACAACACGGGAGCTATTTGTAGCCTTCTGATTTTCTCTAGGTGATGTGCAGTCATTACTAATTCAATCAAAAAGCTCAGCTTCAATAAGTCATTGGCCCCAGCAGTTTGCAAAACAAAACAAGACAAAAACACATACCTATCGGCTTTGTCCATGACCCCAAAGCCTTTATTTTTCTTTTTTCTTTCTTTTTTTTTTTTACTCTCTGATGCTTCTTTATGGGACTTCCTTCGGGAACCAAAATTTTGTTAATGTCTAACTTCCTCCTTTTCGGATAAATAAGAAGATAATTATGGCCATCCTGTAGCCCTGAAACATTTATTTATCATTAAGTTTTTTGTCTACAAGACTCTTCACTTGTTGACAGGCTAGCAGGGAGGCAGGGATGCAAATAAATAAAAACAATAAACTGGGCAGGTGTGAACACAGGCAGAGAATAAATGCCTGACAGGAGAGGTGAGGGACTGCGCCATAGGGAAGGTGCTATTTTAGCAGCAGTGAGAGATGGATAGGAGTTTGCTAGGCAGGTAAGAGAGGAGGGTGGGAAGCTCAGGAAGACAAAACAGCAGGTTCAAAGGCACAGAGGTGAGGACCAGCCTAGTCCTTTCATGCTAAGCAGAAAGCTCTTCAATTTAGTGTTCTGCAGGCACCGGGCATGAGGGGGCAGGCGTGGCGAGCAATGACAGTGGTGATGGGGACCTTGTCGCCTTGAAAGCTGAGTTAAGAAGTCTAGGCTTTTCCTGGAGGCAAAGCAATCTCTAAAGAATTTTAAGCAGAAATGCTGTTGTGATCGGATTTGTGTTTCAGAAACATCACCCTGGTGACTGTGCAGTGGATGAACCGGAATGGAGAGAGCCAAAGCAGCTAGATCTGCCGGGAGGACACGGCAACATGGGTGTGGGCTGAGAAAGGCTGTTCTCATTTTCTCCTAGAGCCTGTTTCCTCCACCCCAGCCCCTGCTCCAGGAGCTTGCTTTTAGCCTGATGTTGCTGTGTTTGTTTCAAACTTTTCTTCCGGAATCCAGCACCAGGTATATCCAAATGGGCAAGCGCTGGCAGACAGGATAGCAAACCATGAAAAAGCAAATATTCCAGATTCCTTTTTGTGCCTCCTCCATACTCCCAGTCCTGGAGAGTATCATCTTGGTCTTTGATAATCCCTGATTTAGATTTTGAAACATTTTAAAAATTAAATATTCTTCATATAATGCCATCAAAACTTGTACTTGGAGATTGATGGCATCTAATCCAGACACATCATTTTTTAAAAATCTAGGTAGAGGGTATTTTATTGTTTTCATTTTTTATTTATTGATTTTAGAGAGAGAAGAGGAGAGAGAGTAGCAAGAGAGAAGAGAGAGAGAGAGAGAGAGAGAGAGAGAGAGAGAGAGAAATCAATTTGTTGTTCCACTTGTTTGTGCATCTATTTGTTGATTTTTTTATGTGTCCAGACCAGAGATCGAACCTGTAACATTGGTGTATCAGGACGATGCTCTAACCAACTGTGCTACCTGGCTAGAGCACACACACATCATTTTAAAGAGGAAATAAGAGGCCAGATAAGTGAAGTGACTTGGTTCAGGTTATCATATGCAGTTAGTGGCAGGTACTAAACCGTTATAGTCTCAGCATTGTGGTATATCATGATCAATTGTGGACTGTTTAAATACCAAGTGCTACCAGTAACAGTGGTTATCTTTTGTTCTGCAATATGTCAATGAGAAATGGGTAGAGGTATCTGGAAAAGGTGATCAGGTTTACCAGTCCTCACCGAGCTATACAGCTAGCACATTATCAGGATTCTTGGTGGCTAGCAACAGAAATCCAACTCTAGGTAGCTTAAGCTTAAACACAAAAGGCAAACATTTGCAAACTTCATTTAAACATGTGAAGGGCTGAGCTTCCACCTTCCTGTCTTGGGTATAAGTGGAAGCTCTCACACATTCTGCTTCTCTCTCCTGGAGTAGAGTCGTCTTTACTCTCTCAAGCTAGCTGCATCCTTTCGGCAGAGGTAAAATATAGATGAAATGTGGTGGCTGGAGATGCTCAGACCTCATCTCTTCCAAGTTTGCACAAAAAGAACAAATGTGTTCTTCCTCCCTTGGAAAGCCAAAATATTCTCAGAAGAGAAATTCGATTGCCTAGGCTTTTGATACATTCCCGAACCCCGTCAACCACCTGAGATACTGTTGTGAGGCCACCACTATAACCACATATTTGTAATTGGGGAGAGCCCATAAAAAACTGATCCAGGAGGGGGATGCCTACTTTTGCAACTGGTTTCACCGATGCAGCAAATACAAGTAACTGGAGAACTTGATTCCCTTGAAAATATATTTTTTAAGTTTTATTATTACAAGAATGGCAATGTTTTCTTTGTGTGAATATCATCTATCAGGCACTCTCTTTACTGCCTGTATTGATTTCTATTTCATATACACAAAGACTTTTCTCCAAATGAAATTTAAAACTGAAAGAAAATGGTTACTTAAAGGATATTTTTCTTATTTGCCCACAGGGCCTGGCCCTCACGCACTGCTTTCCAGTGCTGGGCGTGCTCAGACTGAAAGGGGTGAGACAGGAAGCGCTTATTCAGGAGGGGAGAGGGCACGTGGAACAGGAGGTGTTGTAAGGAGGCCGAATTCTTCAAGGGTGTGTATGGGTTTCTAGGTAATAAGGAGAAAATGCCAGGACTACAGGCATCAATCAGGTTCCCTCTCTGGAGAAAATGCAAGCAAAGGACCAGGGACAATTTTCCAATTTGCAGTGAGACACGACCAGCAGGTGAAGGGACCTGGGACTAGGAATTACAGAAAATCCCAAGGCTGAGTAATGCTGCAATAGAAACAAAAGAAAGGCATCAGTTACTCCACATGGGAAGGCTGAGGAAAGCTTTGCAGTATTGTTATGGGGTAGGATTTTTCAAGGTTGAGTATGGGTTTTCCAGGAATAAAGAGGGCAGGTATATATGCCAAAGGGAACTGCCGTATGCCAAGTTATGGCACATGAAGGTGTATGATGCATGTGTTTGGAAATACTAGTGTTTGTAAAAAATATATATGCATAGTTAATCTAACCAAAAGAGAAAGGTAAGGGAGGAAGAGGAGGAAATGGGAGGGGAGAGGGGGGAGAGACTGGAGGAAGAAGGCAGAGAGTTTGAGTGCAGAGTTTGACTCCTGGGCCGCGATGAGGCTATCCGATCATGGGGAATATGAGCGTTCTCTCTGTCTCTTGGGGACAAGTGGAAACTCTTCTTGCTTCTCTTTTATGCCATCTCTGCCTTTCTGTTGCTCTAAAATATTGCTCCACTTACTCATCAGTCGCACATGGCTTAAAAAGAACCCATCCCCTAGGCCTAGACCCCTTATTTCATTCAACCTTTTCCTTCAAGTCTCAAAACTCTCTGGGGAAAACAAACAAAACCTCTGTTTCATTTTTGCAAATCCTCAAAAACAGAAATCGAACTGTTTGTTGGCCACCTTGTGGTTTATTTCCCTTAGACTGAGACACATTTTTGCCTGTTATGTGGGTCCCCCCAAAATGGCCTGCCCTGGAGCCCTTTAAGGTAGAAGAGATACAGCCTGGTGAATGTATCTTACCAAGAAAGTATGCCTGGTAAGCGGTGAGCAGGGTGGAGAGGCACAGAGCACTACTTCATTTGTCACGGGACTGAGAGAATCAAACCATAACCACACAGCATCAGGACCAGCATCTATCAGAGGGCAGTGGGACAATTCTCCAGCCAAGCAGCAGTGTTGCTATGGGAAGTCAAAGATAACATGAGAGGATAAAAGAATATGCCAGGATCCACCAGAATTCAGCCAGGTTACCACAGACCTGTCTACTAGAGGCCTGGTACATGAATTCGTAATTGTGTTGGATGATATCTTTCTCACCTAGAGCTGCATTACATGGGCTGGTAGCACCTAAGTCGGTTATTGCTTTACAATGTATGTCAGACTCGGGTGGAGATTCATCAACTGTGTGATTGGGCCAAAACCAGCTTTCCAACATCCCCCAAGGGGTCCCAAATTGTAAGAGGGCACAGGCCAGGCCAAGAAATCCCACTGGTGCACAATCAGGGCCAGGAAGGGACATGGGAGGTTGGCCAGCTGGGGAGGGACAGCAAGAGGGCTCGAGGGCATGTCCAGCCTGTCTCACTCAGTCCCGATCAGCCGAACCCCAGCAGCAAGCTAACCTACCAGTCCGAGCATCTGCCCCCTGGTGGTCGGTGCATGTCATAGCGAGCAGTTGAGCAGCCTTAGCATATCAATAGCATATTACGCTTTGGTTGGTTGTTCGGTTCTGCCATTCAGTCTATTTGCATATTGCCCTTTTATTATTTAGGATATTAGAAAATGCATATTGCACTGAATGTCACTGATCACCAGTAGTTCAAAATGTCACTGTCCTGTAGTTCAAAGACATTGAGATCTTCAGATTGCAGGTAGTAAGCCTTTCCTATACCAGTTTACTGTCACGCTCACAAATCAAACTGCGAAGTAAATTGTCTCATTTACTTGACTCACATCATCAAGTAAGATGTGAGAGAAAACAGTTTTACACAGATCTCTTATATGCTTTTACCTTTGGTTAGCCTTTGAATAGTCCTCCCTGATGAGGAGCATAATAAAAAAGAATGCTTTCCTGTGCCTTTCAACTGGCTCTGGTAGATACTTTTATTACGATTTTCTCCTAAAGTACTTACCAATGTTTCCACCTCACCTCCTGTCAATATCAGTGAAATACATAACTATCTTCTTTATAGGTAACTAGTGGCCTGGTACATGGATTTGTGCACATTGAAAGGAAATTAATTAGAA